>NW_017194271.1:0-31197 GCF_001704415.2 Capra hircus
AGAATGTTTCCTTCTTTCCAAGACTTCTTTGTTAAAGAGTTCTTCATTGATCACTATACATGTGCCACTCTCATCCCAACAGATAGATTCAAAACTGATCACTTCAAATATATTCCAAAAGTTTTTGTGGAAATGTGAGTGAAAGAAAATTATTCGCCTCTTCGTTTCAGAGACAGTATATGTGTAGCATGGCCTTTGATCACAAGATCCTCAGATAAAGCATGAAAAACATATATTCAATCATAGATCTCAAACTGAGTCCCCAGTAAGTGTATAATCATACAAAGAAGATCTAATGGAGGTTCTGAACCAGTGAATTCACCTTTAGTAGACCCATCTTGAATTTCTGAAGAAATATGTACCATCTCAGAGAAATCTTTGTATGCCAAAGCCTTTGACTGTGTGGATCACAATAAACTGTGGAAAATTCTTCAAGAGATGGGAATACAAGACCACCTGACCTGCCTCTTGAGAAGTCTGTACACAAGTCAGGAAGCAACAGTTAAAACTGGACATGGAACAAACGACTGGTTCCAAATAGGAAAAGGAGTATGTCAAGGCTGTATATTGTCACCCTGTTTATTTCAGTTATATCAGAGTACATCATGAGAAATGCTGGACTGGAAGAAAGACAAGCTGGAATCAAGATTGCTGGAAGGAATATCAGTAACCTCAGATATGCAGATGACACCATCCTTATGGCAGGAATTGAAGAGGAACTAAATAGCCTCTTGATGAAACTGAAAGTGGAGAGTGAAAAATTTGGCCTAAAGCTCAACATTCAGAAAACGAAGATCATGGCATCTGGTCTCATCACTTCGTGGGAAATGGATGGGGAAACAGTGGAAACAGTGTCAGATTTATTTAGGGGGGGGCTCCAAAATCACTGCAGATGGTGATGGCAGCCATGAAATTAAAAGATGATTACTCCTTGGAAGGAAAGTTATGACCAACCTAGATAGCATATTTCACAACAGTGACATTACTTTGCCTACTAAGGTCCATCTAGTCAAGGCTATGGTTTTTCCTGTGGTCATGTATGGATGTGAGAATTGGATTGTGAAGAAGGCTGAGCGCCCGAAGAATTGATGCTTTTGAGTTGTGTTGGAGAAGACTGTTTAGCCCTTGGACTGCAAGTAGATCCAATCAATCCATTCTGAAGGAGATCAGTTCTGGGATTCCTTTGGAAGGAATGATGCTAAAACTTAAACTCCAGTACCATGGCCACCTCATGGAAGAGTTGACTCACTAGAAAAGAGTTTGATTCTGGAGGGACTGGGGACAGGAGGAGCAGGATGACAGTGGATGAGATGGCTGGATGGCAGCACTGACTGGATGCACTGATTCTGAGTGAACTCGAGAGTAGGTGATTGACAGGAAGCTGGTGCTGTGATTCATGGGGTTGAAAAGAGTCGGACATGACTGAGCGACTGAACTGAATTGAACTGGGAGAAATATTTCTTCATAAACTTTTCTCATTTGATTGATTTTACACACTGCAACTTAAAATGTTGCTTGGCTGGCCTACGGAGAGAAACTCTCTAGACCATCACAGAGGATTCCAAGTCAAAAAGCTGTGATATCACAAATTCTCTGGTCTCCTAGCAATTGAAGAGTAATATTCAACCAGTGTCTACTTCAGCATCAAGTTAAAATACAGACTGCCTATAGAAAATAGTAACCAAAACCATGAAGCATGCAAAATCTCATTCCTAAAGAATTTTTACACTAAAAAATCCCATCAATAAATCTACTTCGTTTCTGAAATAAAAGTGATTTATCACTCTTCTGTACACACATTCCTGTTATTCAGTACTGTTACCCAAGCAAATTTGGTCCTACTGGTTTCTGTGCAGTAAAATCTATGAACTGACTTTGGGTTTCAGTGAAATCAATGTTTATTGTAGTACTGAGCAAGGCGTCTTAGCAGCTGGTGCTTCAAAGATCCAAATCCCCACATACTTTCAAGGGAAGGATTTTAATGACAAGGGACTTTGGGTCTGTGACCAGTATTGGGACATTCTACTAATGGCCTGTTACTGCCGATATTGGGAGTTCACATCATCGACCGTCTTGTTTCAACTATGTACTTAAATTTCCGTCTGGTTGGTGTTTTAGCATCTCTAAAACTGTTCACAGGATATTGCTCAGAATGTTATCGATGGCCCTAGAGGAGGAACTAAAGACCCTTGAGTTTGCCTCATGGCTAAACCATTATTATGCTCTATCACTTGATTGTTTTCCTTAGTTTCTGTCTTTTCTAGCTCCTCTGATTAAAATTACTTTTGCACAAGAGGAGGTATGCAGTCTCCTACCTCTCTCTCTCGGATTTCACACTATTCAATCTAAGGGACTGCTTAGTACAAGGAAGGAAATAAAGTGTTGGACTTAGAGATCAATCACAAGTATGACAGAAAATCTCAGTTGCAGGTTCAATTTATTTTTCAAGTTTCCCAGCTCTTGGAGTGTTTGAGTCAGCAATAACTTTGGCTTTTTCTTGTTGAGATGGAGTGTGGAGTTGGAAATAATTCTGAAATCTAAGCTTGGTATCAATATTTTATTTTATAAAAACATATCTCTATTTTATATATGTCATTAAGCTGGATGAACATTTGAAATTTGGTAGATATTTTATTAAAAAGGAGAGGGGTGAGTGATATGAAAGAGTCCTCATGTTTTACATGTAGCCAAGAAAACATATTTTGAAGTATTTTCACATATATATATATATTCAACAACCGAGTAGACTTTTGAGTCATTCTACATATATTTTTTTAATTTTTCCATTTTTATTATACCTAACAGAAAATAAAAGCCATTGCACATTTTTTATACACACACTCATGCATAGACAGGTGTATATATGTTTATATATCAAATATATAATTTTAGGCAACTTTATTTAGGTGACCAAACTATTTGCTAGCCCCCAAGATCTTAAATGAACTGTTTTTGGAAGCCCTGCATTACTTACTAACTTTCTGGCTGAATCATGCAGATCTTGTTGATGAAAAGCTCTCCTTTAATTGAGCTCATCTTCCACTATTCTTTCTGTAATAAGAGGTAGGGCTCATACTGATGAGGACACTTTGAACCCATAAAATTGTAACTCTCTTTTACTTAGAGATATTGTTTAAAGAATGCTGTTGCTCTCCTCACATTGGACACAATTTTATTTTATTTATTTTCAATATAAATTTATTTATTTAATAGGATCTAATCACTTTACAATATTGTATTGGTTTTGCTGTACGTTAACATGGATCTGCCATGGGTGTACATGTGTTTCCCATCTTGAACCCCCTACCACCTCCCTCCTCATACCATCCCTCCTGTTTATCCCAGTGCACCAGCCCAGAGCATCCTGTATCATGCATTGAACCTGGACTGGCGATTTGTTTGACAAATGATATTATACAGGTTTCAAATGCCATTATTCCAAATCATCCCACCCTCGCCCTCTCTCACAGAGTCCAAAAGACTGTTCTATACATCTGTGTCTCTTTTGCTGTCTCGCATACAGGGTAATCGCTACCATCTTTCTAAATTCCACATATATGCGTTAGTTTCTCTATTGGTGGCATTTCTTTCTGGCTTACTGCACTCTGTATAATAGGCTTTAGCTTCATCCACCTCATTAGAATTTATTGAAATGCATTATTTTTAATGACTGAGTAATACTCCATTGTGTATATGTACCACAGCTTTCTTATCTATTCGTCTGCTGATGGACATCTAGGTTGCTTCCATGTTCTGCCTATAGGAAACAATGCAGTGATGAATATTGGGGTATACATGTCTCTTTCAATTTTGGTTCCTTCAGTCTCTATGGCCAGCAGCGGGATTGTTGGGTTGTATTGCAGTTCCATTTACAATTTTGTTTGTTTGTTTTTAAGGAGTCTCCACAGCGTTCTCCGTAGGTGCTGTACTAGTTTTCATTCCCACCAACAGTGTAAGATGGTTCCCTTTTCTCTACACTCTCTCCAGCATTTATTGTTTGTACACTTTTGGATAGCAGCCATTCTGACTGGCATGGGATGGTACCTCACTGTGGTTTTGATTTGAATTTCTCTGATCATGAGTGATGTAGAGCATCTTTTCATGTGTTTGTTAGCCATCTCTCTGTCTTCTTTGTAGAAATGTCTGTATAGTCCTTTGGCCCATTTTTTTTCATTGGGTTGTTTATATAACTGGAATAGAGCTTCAGGTGTTGCTTGTATATTTTTGAGATTAATTCATTGTCAGTTGCTTAAGTTCAGTTCAGTTCAGTCATTCAGTTGTGTGCGACTCTTTGCAACCCCATAAATTACAGCACGCCAGGCCTCCCTGTCCATCACCGGACTGCCGGAGTACATTCAAACTCATGTCATTGAGTCGGTAATGCCATCCAGCCATCTCATCCTCTGTTGTCCCCTTCTCCTCCTGCCCCCTATCCCTCTCAGCATCAGAGTCTTTTCCAATGAGTCAACTCTTCGCATGAGGTGGCCAAAGTACTGGAGTTTCAGCTTTAGCATCATTCATTCCAAAGAACTTCCAGCACTGATCTTTTTTAGAATGGACTGGTTGGTTCTCCTTGCAGTCCAAGGGGCTCTAAAGAGTTTTTTTCCAGCACTACAGTTCAAAAGCATCAGTTCTTCAACACTCAGCTTTCTGCACAGTCCAACTCTCATATCCATACATGACTACTGGGAAAACAAAACCTTGACTAGATGGACCTTTGTTGGCAAAGTTATGTCTCTGCTTTTGAAAATGCTATCTAGGAGGGTCATAACTTTCCCTAAAAAGAGTAAGCGTCTTTTTATTTCCTGGCTCCAATCACAATTTGCAGTGATTTTGGAGCCCAGGGGGAAAAAAAAAAAAAAGTCTGTCACTGTTTCCACTGTTTCCCCATCTATTTCCCATGAAGTGATGGGACCAGATGCAATGATCTTCGTTTTCTGCATGTTGAGCTTCAAGCCAACGTTTTCACTCTCCTCTTTCCCTTTCATCAAGAGGCTTTTTAGTTCCTCTTCACTTTCTGCCATAAGGGTGGCATCATCTGCGTATCTATGGTTATTGATATTTCTCCCAACAATCTTGATTCCAATTTGTGTTTCTTCCAGTCCAGTGTTTCTCATGATGTAGTCTGCATATCAGTTAATCAACCAGGGTGACAATATACAGCCTTGACGTACTCCTTTTCCTATTTGGAACCAGTCTGTTGTTCCACGTCCAGTTCTAACTGTTGATTCTTGACTTGCATATGTGTTTCTTAAGAGGTAGGCCAGGTGGTCTGCTATTCCCATCTCTTTCAGAATTTTCCACAGTTTGTTGTGATCCACAAACTCAAAGGCTTTGACATAGTCAAAAAAGAAAAAAAAAGATATTTTTCTGGCAATCTCTTGCTTTGTCAATGATCCAGCAGATGTTGGCATTTTGATCTCTGGTTCTTCTGCCTTTTCTGAAAACAGCTTGAACATCTAGAATTTCCTGGTTCATGTATTACTAAAGCCTGGATTTTTCCAATTTGAATTCCTTTGATTTCTTTTTCTGCTCTGATTGCTGTGGCCAAAACTTCCAGAACTATGTTGAATAGTAGCGGTGAAAGTGGGCACCCTTGTCTTGTTCCTGACTTTAGGGGAAATGCTTTCAATTTTTCACCATTGAGGATAATGTTTGCTGTGGGTTTGTCATATATAGCTTTTATTATGTTTAGGCATGTTCCTTCTATTCCTGCTTTCTGGAGAGTTTTTATCATAAATGGATGTTGAATTTTGTTAAAGGTCTTCTCTGCATCTATTGAGATAATCATATAGCTTTTATTTTTCAATTTGTTAATGTGGTGAATTACATTGATTGATTTGCAGATATTGAAGAATCCTTGCATCCCTGGGATAAAGCCCACTTGGTCATGGTGTATGATCTTTTTAATGTGTTGTTGGATTCTGATTGCTAGAATTTTGTTGAGGATTTTTGCATGTATGTTCATCAGTGATACTGGCCTCTAGTTTTCCTTTATTGTAGTATCTTTGTCAGGTTTTGGTATTAGGGTGATGGTGGCCTCATAGAAAGAGTTTGGAAGTTTACCTTCCCCTGCAATTTTCTGGAAGAGTTTGAGTAGAATGGGTGTTAGCTCTTCTCATAATTTTTGGTAGAATTCTGCTGTGAAGCCGTCTGGACCTGGGCTTTTGTTTACTGGAAGATTTCTGATTACAGTTTTAATTTCCGTGCTTGTGATGGGTCTCTTAAGATTTTCTATTTCTTCCTGCTTCAGTTTTGGAATATTGTACTTTTCTAAGAATTTGTCCATTTCTTCCACGTTGTCCATTTTATTGGCATATAATTGCTGATAGTAGTCTCTTATGATCCTTCGTATTTCTGTGTTGTCTGTGATGATCTCCCCATTTTCATTTCTAATTTTATTGATTTGATTTTTCTGTCTTTGCTTCTTGATGAGTCTGGCTAATGGTTTGTCAATTTTATTTATCCTTTCAAAGAACCAGCTTTTGGCTTTGTTGATTTTTGCTTTGGTCTCTTTTGTTTCTTTTGCATTTATTTCTGTCCTAATTTTTAAGATTTCTTTCCTTCTACTAACTCTAGGGTGCCCCAAGTCTTCCTTTTCAAGTTGCTTTAAGTGTACAGTTAGGTTATTTATTTGACTTTTTTCTTGTTTCTTGAGGTATGCCTGTAGTGCTATGAGCTTTCCTCTTAGCACTGCTTTTATAGTGTCCCACAGGTTTTGGGCTGTGTTTTCATTTTCATTCGTTTCTATGCATATTTTGATTTCTTTTTTGATTTATTCTGTGATTTGTTGGTTATTCAGGAGTATGGTGTTCAACCTCCATATGTTGGAATTTTTAATAGTTTTTCTTGTGTAATTGAGATCTAATCTTTATGCATTATGGTCAGAAAAGATGCTTGGTAGGATTTCAATTTTTTTTTTTTTTTTAAATTTATCAAGGTTAGATTTATGGCCCAGGATGTGATCTATCCTGGAGAAGGTTCCATGAGCACTTGAGAAAAAGGTGAAATTCATTGTTTTGGGATGAAATGTTCTATAGATATCAATTAGGTCTAACTGGTCTAATGTATCATTTAAAGTCTGCGTTTCTTTGTTAATTTTCTGTTTAGTTGATCTGTCCATAGGTGTGAGTGGGGTATTAAAGTCTCCCATTATTATAGAGTTATTGTTAATTTCCCCTCTCATACTTGTTAGCATTTGTCTTATATATTGCAGTGCTCCTATATTGGGTGCATATATATTTATAATTGTTTTATCTTCTTCTTGGATTGATCCTTTGATCATTCTGTAGAGGCCTTCTTTGTCTCTTTTCACAGCCTTTGTTTTAAAGTCTTTTTTATCGGATATGAGTATTGCCACTCCTGCTTTCTTTCGGTCTCTATTTGCGTGGTATATCTTTTTCCAGCCCTTCACTTTCAGTCTGTATGTGTCCCTTGTTTTGAGGTGGGTCTCTTGTAAGCAGCATATAGAGGGGTCTTGTTTTTGTATCCATTTGGCCAGTCTTTGTCTTTTGATTGGGGCATTCAACCCATTTACATTTAAGGTAATTATTGATAAGTATGATCCAGTTACCATTTACTTTATTGTTTTGGGTTCGGGTTTATGCATCCTTTTTGTGTTTCCTGTCTAAAGAATACCCTTTACCATTTGTTGGAGAGCTGGTTTGGTGGTGCTGAATTCTCTCAGCTTTTGCTTGTCTGTAAAGCTTTTGATTTCTCCTTCGTATTTGAATGAGATCCTTGCTGGGTACAGTAATCTGGGCTGCAGGTTATTTTCTTTCTTCACTTTAAGTATGTCTTGCCATTCCCTCCTGGCCTGAAGAGCTTCTATTGAAAGATCAGCTGTTATCCTTATGGGAATCCCCTTGTGTGTCATTTGTTGTCTTTCCCTTGCTGCTTTTAATATGTGTTCTTTGTGTTTGATCTTTGTTAATTTGATTAATATGTGTCTTGGGGTGGGGTGTTTCACCTTGGGTTTATCCTGTTTGGAACTCTGTGTTTTTTGGACTTGGGTGATTACTTCCTTCCCCATTTTAGGGAAGTTTTCAACTATTATCTCCTCAAGGATTTTCTCATGGTCTTTCTTTTTTTCTTCTTCTTCTGGGACTCCTATAATTCGAATGTTGGAGTGTTTCATGTTGTCCTGGAGGTTTCTGAGATTATCCTCATTTCTTTTCATTCGTTTTTCTTTTTTCCTCTCTCATTCATTTATTTCTACCATTCTATCTTCTATTTCACTAATCCTATCTTCTGCCTCCATTATTCTACTATGTGTTGCCTCCAGAGTGTTTCTGATCTCGTTTACTGCATTATTCATTATATATTGACTCTTTTTTAATTTCTTCTAGGTCCTTGTTAAACCTTTCTTGCATCTTCTCAATCCTTGTCTCCAGGCTATTTATCTGTGATTCCATTTTGATTTCAAGATTTTGGATCATTTTCCCTATCAGTATTTGGAATTCTTTCTTAGGTAGATTCCCTATCTCTTCCTCTTTTGTTTGGTTTGGTGGGCATTTCTCCTGTTCCTCAACCTGCTGAGTATTTCTCTGTCTCTTCATCTTGGTTATATTGCTGCGTTTGGGATGCTCTTTTAATATTATGGGAATTTGTGGAGTTCTCTTTATTATGGAGCTTCCTCACTGTGGGTGGGGTTGTATCAGTGGCTTGTCAAGGTTTCCTGGTTAGGGAGGCTAGTGTTGGAGTTCTGGAGGGTGGAGCTGGGTTTCTTCTCTCTGGAGTACAGTGGAGTGACCAGTAATGGGTTATGAGATGTCAAAGGTTTTGGAGTAGCTTTGAGCTGCCTGTATATTGAAGCTCAGGGGTGTGTTTCTGTGTTGCTGGAGAATTTTCATGGTATGTCTTGCTGTGGAACTTGTTGGCCCTTGGGTGGAGCTTGGTTTATGGAGGTATTTGATGAGCTCCTATTGCTTAATGTTCCCTGAATTCAGGAGTTCTCTGATGTTCTCAGGCTTTGGACTTAAGCCTCCTGCTTCTGGTTTTCAGTTTTATTTTTACAGTAGCCTCTAGACTTCTCCATCTATACAGCACTGATGATAAAACATCTAGGTTAAAAATGAAAAGTTTCTCCATATTGAGGGACTCCCTGAGAGGTTCACTGAGTTACATGGAGAAAAGAGGAGGGAGCAGGTAGTTAGAGGTGACAGGAATGAGATGCGGTGAGATCAAAAGAGGAGAGAGCAAGCTAGCCAGTAGTCACTTCCTTATGTGCGCTCCATAGTCTGGACCACTCAGAGTATTTATGGAGTTATACAGGGAAGAGGAGAGGGAGGAAGTAGACAGAGGTGGCCAGGAGGAGAAGAGAGAGGAATGAAAAGGAGAGAGACAAATTCTGCCAGTAACCAGTTCCTTAGGTGTTCTCCACCGTCTGGAACACACAGAGATTCACAGAGTTGGACAGAGAAGAGATGGGGGAGGAAAGAGACAGAGGCCACCTGGCGGAGAAAAAGGTGTGTCCAAAGGAGGAGAGAGTGGTCAAGCCAGTAATCTCGCTTTCAGGTAAAATTGGGTAGTGAAGTTTGGATTTTTAAATGTACAAAATTGACAACAAAACCCAAAAAGCAAAGATTAAAAATCTAGAGTAGAGGTTGGATTTTCAAAAATTCAATATTAAAGAAAAGAAGCAGGAGGAAAAAAGAAAAATGAAAAAAAAAAAAAAAAGAAAGAAAGAGGAAAAAAAAGCCACAAGAATTATTTAAAAACTCCAACAACAACCACATAAAGACTATATATGGTGTTTGCATTTAAAAAAGTGAGTCTGTTTTTTTTTGAAAAGTGATAGTAGTTTATAGAAATAAAAATGAGAGAAATAGAAGACAACAATTAAAAAAAAAAAGGAAAAAAAAGGAGGGGTGGGGAGGAATGATTGCAAAAATAGTAAAGATATATCTGGCCCTTCTCTGATGTTGTGGGCAGTGTGGGGTCACTTCCAAGGTGGTTCCCTCTGTTTAACTTCTTTTGTTTGCTGGTTTTTTATGCTCACTAGCTCAGACACGCTGTGGGGAGGAAGGGATGCTGCAAACAAATAGCACTGTCGTGTGCACACAGTGTCTCAGCCCCACTGGACCTGTCCCTTCTCATGACGCAGAAACCCCTCCGGTTCTACGATGCTCAGCCTGGAACCGTCTGAGGCTGGCCCTAGGCTGCGTGCACCTCCCTGGTCTGAGCTGCTCAGGTTTGATGCTCAGGTAGCCGGCCGAAGCTCAGATTCAGCTATGCCTGTGTTTTGTGCCCTTCCCAGGTCCCAGTAGCTCAGGAGTTTGGCGAGTGTGGTCACTGCGACTAGTCGCCTTTTCTGTCTCTGCTGCTTAGTTTTCTGGGTGTACCGCTGACGCCCCTTGTGAAGCAGATGGTGACTGTCCACCACCCCCAGAAGTCTTAGCAAAGAAGCCTGCTTGCAGTTTGGTACGTAGAGTCTCTCTGGGGCTGCAATGGCCCCTTTCCAGCCCTTAGGGCTCTGGCTGCCTATCCCCGGCGGGGGATGGTCCGCAGTGGCTATGTCCGTTCCGTCCTTTGTTCTGTGCGCGGTCCTGGCGGTGTCTTATGTTCAAGCTTTTTGCGTGGTAGCTATCCCACAGTCTGGGTTGCTAGCCCAAGTTAGATAGTTCTGGTTACGCATGGGGCGTTCCTACCAGATTCTTACAAATCTCTGCAGCCCATGCCTCACGTGCTTCCCTGCCCTGCCCCCACTTGCTATTGGCGGATGCAGGCGTCTGTGCTGCTTTTCCACTGGGGGAGTTACTGTTGGGCTTGTAATCTGTTGGTTTTAATTATTTATTTATTTTTCCTTCCTGTTATGTTGCCCTCTGTGTTTCCAAGGCTCACCACAGACTCAGCAGGGAGAGTGTTTCCTGGTGTTTGGAAACCTCTCTTCTTAAAATTCCCTTCCCGGGATAGTCTTCCCTTCCCAGGACGGAGCTCCCTCCCCACCTGCTTTGTCTCTCTTGTCGTTTTTTATATTTTTTCCTACCTGTTTTCAAAGACAATGGTCTGCTTTTCTGGTTGCCTGATGTCCTCTGCCAGCATTCAGAAGTTGTATTATGGAGTTTGCTCAGCATTGAAATGTTCTTTTGAGGAATTTGTGAGGGGAAAAAGTGGTCTTCCCGTCCTATTCCTGCACCATCTTAGGACCGCCCTCCCCCTTCTTTTCTGTATATAACACTGTGAATCTCTTTGACAGTTCAGGATGTGGAGTTATTTCATCACTAACATGGGGTTTTGTCTCCCGTGCAATGTTGAAAGAGTAGTCTTGAGATTAAAGAGGGGGACCAAAAGCCAGAGGCAGGTAGCTGAGCTCCAGAACTTTGGATCTTCATAGAACCCCTGGCCCCAGGGACTAGGGATAGACAAGATCCCATACAAAAGGATGGATGCCAAATAGCTTTCACTGAAAGCACGCTCCACTGAAGAGCAGTGAGCTCCATTGCAAGACAACCTATGCTCATCTTCCAGCAAAATAGGAACACACTCAAGAAAATTAAAAGACAGCCTTCTCATTCAGTCACTCAGCTGTCTCTGACTGTTTGCAACCCCCATGGAATGCAGCACACCAGGCGTCCCTGTCAGTCACCAGCTCACAAAGTTTACTCAACTCATGGCCAGAGTCAGTGATGCCCTTCAACCATCTCATCCTCTGGCATGCCTTTCTCCTCTGGACCTCAATCTTTCCCAGCACCATGGTCTTTTCAAATGAGTCAGCTCTTCAAAGTATTGAAGTTTCAGCTTCAGCATCAGTCCTTCCAATAAATATTCAAGACTGATTTCCATCAGGATGGACTTGTTGAATCTTCTTGCAGTACAAGGGACTTTCAAGAGACTTCTGCAACACTTCAATTCAAAATCATCAGTTCGTCAGTGCTCAACTTTCTTTATAGTCCAACTCTCATATCCATACATGACTATTAGAAAAACCATAGCTTTGACTAGACAGACCTTTGTCGGAAAAGTAACGTCTCTGCTTTTTAATATGCTGTCTAGGTTGGTCATAATGTTCCTTCTGAAGAGTAAACATTTTTTTTTAATTTCATGGCTGCAGTGGCTATCTGTAGTGATTGTGGAGCCCCTCAAAAGACATTCAAACAGTGATTGCCCATCTATTTGGCATAAAGTGATGGGATCAGATGTCATGATCTTAGTTTTCAGAATGTCGAGCTTTAAGCCAACATTTTCACTCTCCTCTTTCAATTTCATTAAATGGCTCTTTAGTTCTTCTTCCCTTTCTGCCATAAGGGTGGTGTCATCTGCATATCTGAGGTTATTTCTCCTGGCAAACTTGATTCCATCTTGTGCTTCATCCAGCACAGCATTTCTCACGATGTACTCTGCATAGAAGTTAAATAAGAAGAGTGAAAATATACAGCCTTGACATACTCCATTTCTTGTGTGGAAGCAGTTGTTCATATCCCATTCAAACTGCTGTTTTCTGAACTGCATAGAGGCTTCTGAAGAGGCAGGTCAGCTGCTCTGATATTCCCATCTCTTCCAGAATTTCCCAGCATTCTTTGTAATGCACACAGTCAAAGTGTTTGGAATAGTCAATAAAGCAGAAGTAGATCTTTTTCTGGAACTCTCTTGCTTTATTGATGATGCAGCGGATGTTGGCCATTTGATCTCTGGTTCCTCTGGCTTTTCCAAAACCAGCTTAAACATCTGGAAGTTTATGGTTTATGTATTACTGAAGCATGGCTTGGATATTTTTGTGCATTACTCTACTAGCGTGTGAGATGAGTGCAATTGTGTGGTAGTTTGAGCATTCTTTGGCATTGCCTTTGTTTCAGATTAGATGAAAACTGACCTTTCCCAGTCCTGAGCCGCTGCTGAGTTTTTTAAATTTGCTGACATATCGAGTGAAGCATTTCCATAGCATAATCTTTTAGGATTTGAAATAGCTCAACTGGAGTTCTTTCATTTCCACTAACTTTGTTCACAGTGATGCTTCTTAAGGCCCACTTGACTTCACATTCCAAGATGTCTGGATTTAGGTGAGTGATCACATCATCATGATTATTTGGGTTGTGAAGATCTTTGATGTACAGTTCTTCTGTGTATTCTTTGCCACCTCATCTTAATATCTACTGCTTCTGTTAGGCCCATACCACTTCTGCCATTTATTGTGCCCATCTTTGCATAAAATGTCCCCTTGGTATCTCAAATTTTCTTGAAGAAATCTCTAGTCTTCCCCATTCTATTGCTTTGCTTTATTTCTTTGCACTGATCACTGAGGAAGGCTTTCTTATCTCTCCTTGCTATTCTTTGGAACTCTGTGTTCAAATGAGTATATCTTTCCTTCTTTCCTTTGCCTTTCATTTCTCTTCATATCACAGCCAATTGTAAGGCCTCCTCAGGCAGTCGTTTTTGCCTTTTTGCGTTTCTTTTTTCTTGGGGATGGTCTTGATCCCTGTCTCCTGTACAATGTCATGAACCTCCGTCCATAGTCATCAGGCATTCTATCAGATCTAGTCCCTTAAATTTATTTCTCACTTACACTGTATAGTCCTCAGGGAATTGATATAGATCATTCCTAAATGCTCTAGCGGTTTTACCTACATTCTTCAATTTAAGTCTGAATTTGGCAATACAGATTTCATGATCTGAGCCAGAGCCAGCCTCTGGACTTGTTTTATGCTGTCTAGGAGGAGAAGGCATCTTTTAATTTCATGGCTGTAGTCACTATCTTCAGTGATTTTGGAGCCCTCCGAAAAATGTCTGCCACCGTTTCCACTGTTTTCCCATCTATTTGTCATGAAGTGATGGGACAGGATGCCATCTCAGCTTTCCTAATGTAGAGCTTTAAGCCTCTTTCTTCACTCTCCTCTTTCACTTTCATCAAGAGACTCTTCAGTTCCTCTTCACTTTCTGCCATAAGGGTGGTGTCATCTACATATCTGAAGTTTTTGACAATTCTCCTGGCAGTCTTGATTCCAGTTTGTGTTTCTTCCAGCCAAACATTTCTCTGCATAGAAGTTAATTACGCAGGGTGAAAATACATACCCTTTTCCTATTTGGAACCAGTCTGTTATTCAATGTCCAGTTCTAACTGTTGCTTCCTGAACTGCATACAGGCTTCTCAAGAGGCAAGTCCGGTGGTGTGGTATTACCATCTCCTTCAGAATTTTCCACAGTTTATTTTGATCCATACAGCCAAAGGCTTTGAGAACTCAGTAAAGCAGAACAACATGTTTTTCTGGAACTTGTTTGCTTTTTTTGAAGATCCAGCAGATGTTGGGAATTTGATCTTTGGTTCCTCTGTATTTTCTAAAACAAGCTTGAATGTCTGGAAGTTCATGGTTCACATATTCCTGAAGCCTGGCTTGGAGAATTTTGAGCATTTCTTTGTTAGCATGTGAGATGACTGCAATTGCATGGTAGTTTGAGCATTCGTTGGCATTGCCTTTTTTGAGATTGGAATGAAAACTGGCCCATTTCCAACTGAGCCACAGCTGAGATTTTCAAATTTCCTGTCATATTGAGTACCTCACTTTCACAGCATCATCTATGAGGATTTGAAATAGCTCAACTGGAATCAAAGCCATAATAGAGCCCCCCAATTCTCTAATGGACGCTACACTGATTCTCAGAACAAATGAGATCAACAGCCATCTTCTATAACAACAACATGTTATCTCAACTAGAAAACTTCCACAAGCCACTGGTCCCACCACATTGACTTGGAGAAGACTACCCAATAAATAGCAATGATGACCCTCCAGTTTGCAGAAAACAGACCTCAAAGACAGCCATCTAAACAACATGAAAAGGCAGAGACATATCCAGCAGATGAAGGAACACAATAAAAATCAACAAACCAATGAAAGAGGAGGAGGTAGGACGTCTACAGGAAAAATAGTTCAGCATAATAATAGTCAAAGTTTTGGAAGCAAATGGATCTACAGATAAACAGACTTTACTCATGGATTGAGAAGATGAAAGGGGTGTTTTAAGTGGACCTAGAAGAAATAAGGAGTAATCAATCAATAGTGAACAATGAAATAACTGAGATAGAAATCACTCTGGACAACAGGAACAGTAGCGTAACTGAGGCAGAAGAAAGACTAAGGGAGCCGGAAGATAGAATGTTGGAAATAAATGAAGCAGAACAGGAGAAAAAAAGAGAGAGAAATGAAGACAATCTCAGAGACCTATGGGACAATGTTAAATGCCCCAATATTTAAATCATAGGTTTCTCAGAGGAAGAAGACAAAAGGAAAGGGCATGAGAAAATATTTGAGAAGGAAATAATTAAAAACTTCCCTGAAATGGGAAAAGGAATAGACACCTAAGACGAAAAATCTCAGTGTGTCCCGTAGGGATAAAACCAAGACAAAGCATGTCAAAACACACATTAATCAAAATAAAAACAAACGAACAAATAAATACACACAATGAACAAATATTTAAGGTAACAGAGGAATAACAACAAATAACATAGAAGGGAATCCCCATATGGATAACAGCTGATCTTACAATAAAAAGTCTTCAGTTTAGAAGGGAATGACAGGATAAACTTAAAGTGATGAAAGGCGAAAACCTAAAGCCAAGATTATTCTATCCAACAAGGAGAGTATTCTCATTCAAAAGGGAAAACAAAAGCTTTACAGACAAACAAAAGCAATTAGTATTCAGAACCACCAAACCAGCACTTCAGGAAATGCTGAAGGATCTTCTCTAGATAGGAAACAGAAAAGCCTTATAAAAACAAAGCCACAAAATATATAGCAAATGGTAACAAGATCATACTTATCAACAACTACCTTAAACAGAAATGGGCTAAATGCTCCAATAAAAAGACAAAGACTGTCTGAATGCATACAAGGATGCACTGTCTGCAAGAAAACCACCTCATAACTAAGGACACATACAGCCTGAAAGTGATGGCCAGGAAAAAGCTGTTTTGTGAAAATAGAGAGCAAAAATGGGAGGAGTAATACTTATATCAGATAAATGGACTTTAATTAAAGACCTCTATAGGAGGCAAAGAAGGTTGCATTACATAAGAATCAAGGCATCAATCCAAGAAGACGCTATAGGCACCCAATGTAGGAGCAACTCAATACAAGAAGCAAATGCAAATAACTATTAGAGCAGAAATAGACACTAACCAAGAGAATTGGGTGCTTTTACTACTTCATTCATAACATGAACAGATCATCAAGACAGAAAATAAAAAAAGGAAAACTCAAGTTTTAGAAGATACATTAGGCCAGTTTGAGCTAATTGATATCTACAGGTCATCCCACTGCAAAAGAACAGATTTCACCTTTTTCTCCCTTTTTGCTCCTTTTTCTCAAGTGCAAATGGAACATTGTCTTAGGACAGATCACATCCAAGGTTAGATCACTTCTAACCTTAATAAACTTCAAGAAACTATAATATTTTCAAGCATATTTTCTGATCACAATGTTGTTAGATCAGATATCAACTACAGGAAACAACAACAACAACAACAACAACATCTAGAGGACACACAAATAATTTGGAGGCTAAACAACACAAAATTCAAAATTGAATTCAACAAAATTCAGAGTTTTTATGAAAAAAAAAAAAAAAAAAAAAACCTCTGCCAAAGTAGTCATAGGTGGAACATACCTCAACATAATGAAAGCCAAATATGACAAAACCATTACAAACATTATTGTCAATAATGAAAAGCTGAAAAAATTTCCTTTAAAATCAGCATTAAGACAATGTGCCCACACTCATCACTACTCATTTTGGGAATTCTAGCCACAGTTTTTAAAGAAGAAAAAAGATATAAAAAGAATCCTTATTTGAAAAGAAGAGATACAACTGTCTATTTGCACATGATATTACCCTTTACACAGAAAACCCAAGAGATGCCACCAGAAAATTACTGGAGTTAATCAATGAATACAGTCAGTAAATGTGCAGGGTATAAAATTAATACACAGAAACCCTTATAGTCCTACACACTCACACTGAATAATAGAAGAGAAAGAGAAATGAAGGAACAATCCTGTTCAGCATTGCAATGAAAGGAATAAAATAACTGGAAATAAATTTGCATAAAGAGACAAAGGGCTTCCCTGATAGCTCAATTGGTAAAGAAACTGCCTGCAATGCAGGAGACACCTGTGTGATTCCTGGGTTAGGAAGACCCCCCTGAAGAAGGGATAGGCTACCGACTATAGTGTTCTTGGCTTCCCTTGTGGCCCCAGCTGGTGAAGAATCCTCCTGCAGTGTGTGAGACCTGCGTTTGATCGCTGGGTTGGGAAGATCCTCTGGAGAAGGGAACGACTACCCATTCCAGTATTCCGGCCTGGAGAACTCCAAACTCCATACACTGTGTAGTCCATGGGATTGCAAAGAGTCAGACGTGACTGAGCAAATTTCACTTTCCCAGAAGGATAAAAGAAAGCACTGAGGAAAGAAATCAAAACATATGTAGATGGAGAAAGATATCATGTTCTTGAATTGGACTAATTGATAGAGTTAAAATGAATATACCAGCCAAAACAATCAATAGATTCAATACAATACCTCTCAAACTACCAATAATATTTTTCATAAAACTAGAACAAATTATTTTACGATTTGCATGGAAACACATAAGACCTCGAAGAGCCAAAGCAGTTTTGAGAAAGAATGGAACTAGAGGAGTCAAATTTTCTGACTTCAGACTACACTACAAAGATATCAAGGAAGTATGAAACTTACACAAACATAGAAATATAGACCAATGGAACAAAATATAAAGTCCAAAGATAGATTCATGCACCGATTATCTTTGACAATGGAGGCAAAAATGTGCGACAGAAAAAGGCATTTTCTTCAAAAAGTGTTACTGGGAAAACTGGACAGCTATGTGTAGAAACTAGAACACTATCTAACATCATGTTCAAAAATAAACTCAAAATGGATTACAGATGCAAGTGTAAGACCAGAAAATATAAAACACTTAGAGTAAAACAAAGGTATAACCACCACAAAATAAATCACAGCAAGATCCTCTATGGCCCATTGCCTAAAGGAAATAAAAATAAATTTTAAAAAAAGGAACCTAATTAAACTCTATAGTTTTTTTTTTTTTTTTTTTTTTTTTTTTTTTTGTACAATGAAGGAAGCTATAATTAAGGTGAATATGTAGCTTCAGAATTGGGAGAAAATAATAGCAACTCTGAGTGAACTCTGGGAGTTGGTGATGGACAGGGAGGCCTGGTGCGCTGCAGTTCATGGCATCGCAAAGGGTCGGACACGGCTGAGCGACTGAACTGAACTGAACTGAATAGCCACTGAAAAACTAACAAAAAAAATTAATCTCCAAAATATGCAAGCTGCTCATGCATCTCCATACTCAGCTACAAATACTACTCAGTAAAACAAACCACCAATCAAAACATAGGTAAAAGCCCTCTGCAAAGAAGATATACAGATTACTAAGAGACACAGAAATGTTGCTCAGCATCACTCAGTATAAGAGAAATGCAAATCAAAACCACATTGAGGTATCATTTCACAATGGTCAGATTGGCCATCATTAAAATGTCTACAATATAATTGCTGGAGAGGATGTGGAGAAAAGGGAACCTTTTTACACTGTTGATGGGAATGCAAAGTGGTACAACCATTATGGAGACTCCTTAGAAACTCAGAAAGACAAATGTCATATGACCCAGCGATCCCACTCTTAGGCATGAACTTCAAGGAAACTAGAATGGTAAGAAACACAGTACTCCAATGTTTACTGAAGCACTGTTTACAATACCTAGGATGTGAAAGTGACCAGGAGGTGCATCAGCAGATGAATGGTTAAGGAAGTTTTGCTACATATACATAAGAAATATTACTCAGTTATAAGAAGTCATGCATTTGAGTCAGTTCTAATGAGTGGGAAGAGCATGAAACCTATTACCCAGAGTGAAGGAACTAAGAAAGAGAAAGACAAAGCTGTATATTAACTCATATATGTGGAATTTAGAAAGATGGGCTATACACAGGTCAGGAGAAGAGACAAAGATCTAAGGAACAGACCTTTGACTCAGTGGGAGAAGGTGAAGGTGGGATGACGTGAGAAAAGTGTATTTAAATGCGTATGGTACCATATGTAAAAAATAGAAGACCAGTGTGAGGTTTTATAACATGGGTGATATAGGATACCCATGTCACAGCTTCTGAAATTGCAATCTAAGGCATTCATCAGCCACCAAGGAGCCCACATTCTAGTGCACATCATGCACATTCTGAGCTTGCAGCCTCCAGCTCTCATTTTACCCCTTCTGACATCACGATCCACGATAGGCTGTGGTAATTGCTGAATTTGCACTTTAGGGGAGGCATCACAAACTTATTAAGCAAGCATTCTACTGCAAACATGCTGCGTCTTGAACCTGAACTCTGGGGCAGGCATCTTGCCACTACTAATACTGTTTAGCATCATCTAGTGTTTCACTGTCATGACATGTTTCCTTTGCTTCTTCATCTCTGGTCATCACTCTGTGTCATTTATCACCATCCAGTGTTTATTTCAGTCCTGTAACCTGTTTCGAGTGCTTGTTCAACCCACTCCAGGACAAACATATCTAGTATTCAGTGCTGTGTCAGGTTAAGTGTTTCTTCATCCTCCCCTAGTTAAACACAGCAGTAGTTTACCACCCTTAGTGTTTGATTTTGTGACATGCTTCTATCCACTCCAGGTCTAATACACTCAGTAGATTATCATCATCCACTGTTTTAACTGTGGAACATCCCGCAAGTCTTCTTCATGCACCCCATGTACCCAGTAGCTTATCACTATCCCATATTTCAGTGCAGTGAGATGATTCAAGCGTTTCTTCATTTCCTCCAGGTAAAGCACACTCAGCAGTTTGTCACCAGTGTTTCACCTGTGATGTGACTCTTCTTAATTTATGTAGTTGGCTGTGTTGGGTCTTAGTTGTGTCACGTAAGACAGTCCTTGAGACAAGCCATCTCTAACCATGGCATGCAGTCTCTGGAGTGTGAGAACTTCAGTATTTGCAGCTATGCAGGTTTAGTTACTCTGTAGCATATGGGAATGTATGTTTCCCAATCAGGGATTGAACCTTCATCCCCTACACTACAAGGTGGATGCTAAAGTGCTGGACTGCCAGGAAAGGCCCTGTGACATGCTGTAAGTGCCTGCTTTTACATCCCATATCAAAAAGACACATTGTTTGATGGGAGCATATCAGCATCCAGGGTTGCAAAGATTGGACATGCTTCAAGAACTGATCCACACTGGTCAAATACAAGCAGGTGTTTATCACAATGTAGTACCATTCCATGTGCTTCTTCATTGATTACTCATTGAATGTACCCAATAGATGATCATCATCTACTGTTTCAGTGCAGTGACACCTCGAGTTATTCTTCATGCACCCTGGGTCAAACACATCCAGTTGTGTATCTCCATCCAGTGTTTCACTGCTGTGACATGCTTTCAGTGTGTCTTCATCCACCCCTGGTCAAACATACTAAGTAGCTTATTTTCTACACTTCAGAGAGGAGGTTCAGCCACATCTTTCTCCACCCCAGGTAAAATAGCCTCACCAGCTTATCACTTGCTGCTTTTCACTGCTGTCACAAGTTCAAGTGCATCTTTATGAAACACACCAGGAGTTTATCACCATCCCGCCCTTCCAAGCTGTGACACAAACTGCTGTATCATCCAGACTGGAAAAATACATCCAGTACTTTACTAAAGTCAGTGTTTCAGTGCTATGACATGATTCAAGCGCCTATTCATCCACTCTCTGGAAAAACACACTCTGTAGTTTATCACCATGCAGTGCTCAGTGCCTTGACGTAGGACATGCTCTGAATGCTTCTTTGTCCACCTGGTGTCAAATACTCAATAGTTTATCAACATCTATATTTCAGTACTGTGAATCGCTGTATCTGCTCCTTTGTCAATCCTGGCTCGTCACTCCTTGGAGTTTACCACCCTTCAGTGTTTCAGTGCTGTGATATGCTTCATGTGCTTCATCTTCTGCTGTAGAACATACTCATTAGTGTATCACCATCCAGTATTCAGTACAGGGATATGCTTCAAGTGCTTAATAGTCCACATCAGTCAAACATTCCTGCATTTTATCTTTAGGCAAGGTTTCAGGGCCATAACTTGTGGCATCTAATAGGTGTTTATTTGACCCCCAGAGGTGAAACTCAACAAGTGTTTTATCACCATTCATTCTGTCAATGCTGTGACATACTACAGTGCTTCCTTACCTACTCTGGGTTAATACACACATCCGTTCTTTCAGTGCTGGCTCTAGGTGACCAATCACTCCATCGTGAATATCTGCATTGTGAATAACTTTTTTGTTCAGTTCTACTGTGTATTCTTGACATCTCTTCTTACTATCTTCTGTGTCTGTACCATTGGTAGGTCCGTACCATTTCTGTCTTTTATTGAGCCCATCTTTGCATGAATGTTGCCTCAGTATCTATAATTTCTTGAGGGGTTATCTAGTCTTTCCCATTCTTTTGCTTTCCTCTATTTCTTTGTATTGATCACTGAGGAAGGCTTTCTTATCTCTCCTTGCTAATCTTTAGAACACTGCATTCAGATATTTATATCATTCCTTTATTCCTTTCTTTTTCACTTCTCTTCTTGCCACCACCATTTATAAGGCCTCCACAGACAACTGTTTTGCTGTTTTGCATTTCTTTTCCACGAGGATGGTCTTGATCCCTGTCTCCTGTACAATATAACAAACCTTCGTCCATAGTTCATTATGCACTCTATTTAACAGATTTGTCCCTTAAATCCATTTCTTAATTCCACTGTATAATCATAAAGGATTGGATTTAGGTCATACCTGAAAAGTTGGCTCAAAGGGCAACATTCAGAAAGCTTAGATCATGGCATCTGTTTCCATCACTTCAAGGGAAATAGATGGGAAAACAGTGGAAACGGTGTCAGAACTATTAATTTTTTTTTGGAGGGGGGGGAAGGGGGTGTGCTCCAAAATCACTGCAGATGGAGATTGCAACCATGCAATTAAAAGATGCTTACTCCTTGGAAGGAAAGTTATGACCAACCTAGATAACATATTCAAAAGCAGAAACATTAGTTAGCCAACAAAAGACCGTTTAGTCAAGGCTATGATTTTTCCAGTAGTCATGTTTGGGGTGTGAGAATTGGGCTGTGAAGAAAGCCGAGCACCGAAGAATTGATGCTTTTGTACTGTGGTGTTGGAGAAGACTCTCAAGAGTCCCATAGACTGCAAGGAAATCTAACCAGCCCATTCTAAATGAGATCAGCCTGGGTATTCTTTGGAAGGTGATGCTAAAGCTGAAACTCCAGTTCTTTGGCCACCTCATGTGAAGAGTTGACTCACTGGAAAAGACTCTGATGCTAGGAGGGATTGGGGGCAGAAGGAAAAGGTGACACCAGAGGAAGAGATAGCTGGGTGGCATCACCCACTCAATGGATGTGAGTTTGATGGTGATGTGCAGGAGTTGGTGATGGACAGGGAGGCCTGGCGTGCTGCATTTCAAGAGGTCACAAAGAATTTGACAAGACTGAGCAGCTGAACTGAACAGAATGTGTGGAAAATTAAACAGCACTTTCTGTAGGGCTCGATGAGGCAAAGAATAACTCATACGGAAATGAGAACATATTCTGAGGTGATCCAAAATGAAAACACAATGTAGAAAGTCATCAGATAGAGCAGAAGAAGAGCCCATATATGTTTAAGGCTACATTAAAAAAGGTATCCAGTTCTAGGGAGAAGCTAATGCCTCCTTCAAAAGCTGAAAAAAAGTCAATTTCAAAAGAAGAAAGAGGAAATGAACAGATATTGGTATTGGTATAAGTTAACATAAATAGAAAAATAATACAGAAAATTGAACATGAAACAAAAATATTTATAAAGAATATTAGGTAAACTACAACAAAAAGAGCAGATTTAGTTACTGAAGTGAGAATGAATAAGATGCCATTACTACTAATCATACTAAAATAGGAGGAACTTGGGTATTTATGACTGGCATAAAAACAAAAGTCTCAAACCATGTGAAGCAGTCAAATTGCTAGAATAACAGTGTGACTAAAAAGAAATATATAAATAAATAAATAAATACTGGAAAAAAGAACAGATTCATTAGAAAAAGAAGAAGTTGATTTGGTTATCCCATGGTTTCTAATTTAGCCCTTAGAACAAGATTTTTTTTAATACTGTGCTTAGGTCTGTAGGTGCCCAATATGCTACTGGAGATCAGTGCAGAAATAACTCCAGAAAAAAATGAAGACATGGAGCCAACACAACAACAAAACCCAGTTGTGGATGTGACTGGTGATAGAAGCAAGGTCCAATGCTTAAAAGAGCAATATTGCATAGGGACCTGGAATGTTATATCCATGAATCAAGGCAAATTGGAAGTGGTCAAACAGGAGATGGCAAGAGTGATAGTCAACAGTCTAGAAATCAGTGAACTAAAATGAATGGGAATGGGTGAATTTAACTCAGAAGGCCATCATATCTACTAGTGTGGGCAAGAATTCCTTAGAAGAAATGGATTCGCCATCATGGTCAAGAGAAGAATCTGAAATGCAGTACCTGGATGCAGTCTCAAAAATGATGACAGAATGATTTCTGTTTGTCCAAGACAAACCATTCAACATCACAGTAATCCAAGCCTATGCATCAGCCAGAAATGCTGAAGGCATTGCATTTGAACAGTTCTATGAAGAACCACAAGACCTTTTAGAACTAACAACCAAAAATATGTCCTTTTCATTATAGGAGAGTAGAATGCAAAACTAGGAATTCAAGAAACACCTGGGATAACAGGCAAATGCGGCCTTTAATACAGAATAAACCAGGGCAAAAGCTCATAGAGTTCAACCAAGAGAATGCATTGGTCATAGCAAACACCCTCTTTCAACAACACAAGAGAAGACAACACATGGACATCACCAGATGGTCAACACCAAAATCAGATTGATTCTATTTCTTCCAGTCATAGATAGAGAAGCTCTATACAGTCAGCAAAAACAAGATAGGGAGCTGACTGTGGCTTAGATCATGAACTCCTTCACTGCCAAATTCAGACTTAAATTCAAGAAAGTAGGGAAAACCATTAGACTATTCAGTTCCGTTCAGTTCAGTCACTCAGTTGTGTCCGACTCTTTGTGACCCCATGAATTGCAGCACACCAGGCCTCCCTGTCCACCACATTTTTTAAATTTTTCTCCCATTGTTGATTTCAATTTACATGGTTTGGATGACAGAGATCATATTTTGTATGATTTACATTATTAATGATTATTCCATAGCTTAATATCAACGTAATTATCAGGAATTTTCTGGAGATTATTCCATGTGCAGTTGAGGCAGATGTGTATTCTTCTGTTTGTTTTGGGTGGAATGTTCTGCACATCTGTGTTTGGTCCACTGGATGAATTGCCGTTTATGTTTTCTCTTTCCTCAGTGGTCTTTTCTTCTTGAATTATTTGAATATTTATTGCTGGATATTTATTCTTGGACTATAATTCTTGCTCATGTTTTGCAGTTTTTGCACTTCATGTTAGCCTAAAGGCAGATAAACCTTTCAAATAGTAGTTAACTGTAACTCTTTAATTATGTGAACTTGTGTATGTGTGTGATATAACCATATATATTTAATGTAAAGATACTATGCAACATATATAGTTAATATAATCATTGGAATGACAGGTACTAAAGCTGCAACTCCAATATTTGGCCACCTGATGTGAAGAACTGACTCATTTGTGAAGACTGTGAGAAAGATTGAAGATAAGAGGAGAAGAGAACAACAGAGGATGCATGCTTGGATGGTATTACCTATTTAATGGACGGGGGTTGGTTTTGGACATGAGGGTCGGAATGTTGCAGTCCATGGTATGTTAAAAAATCAGATATGACTGTGTGGCTAAACTGAATATATTTAATGCCATTTGTTTTATATCAATTTTGATTTAAAGTCTGTTTTGTCTACTCTTAGTGTAGTAACTATGGCACTCTATTGCTTATTACATTCTTAAAATATTCCTCACAATGTAATGTTGGAAATATATTCAATTATAAGATTAGTCTCTTTGACAGTCTATAGTTGCCATATTTAAAAAAAAATTGAAAAACATAAAAAAATGAAAAAAACAATCCATTATCCCATCTTCTAGTATACCACTTTAATATGTGGAGTAATTTTCTTTTTTATTGTTGCTATTTCTTTGACTAAATAGATTTTTGAGTGATTTTAAAACATAGTTCTAGATATTTTGATTGCTCTTGTTCATTCATTGAGTCAAGTCCAACCCTTTGTGACTCCCTGGATGGCAGCACACCAGGCCTCCCTCTCTTTCACTGTTTCCCATAGTTTGCTCAAACACATGTCCATTGAATCGGTGATGCTGTCCACGTATCTCATCCTCTATCAGCACCTTCTCTTCCTGTCCTCAATCTTACCCAGTGTCATGGTGTTTTCCAAAATTGGTTCTCTGAATCAGTCTGGCAAAATCCTCGAGTTTCAGCTTCAGCATTAATGCTTCAGAAGTGCATTCAGGGTTGGTTTCCTTGAGGATTGATTGGCTGAATCTCTGCAGTTCAAGGGACCGCTAAGAGTTTTCTCTAGCATCACAGTTTGAAGACATCAGTTCTTTAGCTCTCAGCCTTCTTTAGATTCCATTTCTCACATCTTTACATGACTAATGGATAAACGATAGGGGTTTGTGACTCAGGGGACCTTTGCTAATAGGCTCAAGTTTCTTCTTTTTAATACAAAGTCAAGGATTTTTTCGTAGCTTTTCCTATAAGAAGCAAGTGTGTCTTCATTTCCTGCCTGCAGTCACCATTCACAGTGATTTTGGAGCCCAAGAAAACCTGGTCTGTCACTTATTCCATGCTTTACCCTTCTGTTTGCCAAGCAGTGATAGGACCAGACGCCTTGTGTTGTTCGTTTGACTATTGAGTTCTCAGCGAGGTTTCTGCTCTCCTCATTCATACTCATCAACAAACTCTTCAGTTCCTCTTTACTTTCTGTTTTTTTCAGGATTTCCACCTGCATATCTAAGGTGGTTGAAATTTACCCTAGAAACCTTGATTCTTGTTTATTGTCCATCCAGCCTGGCATTTTGAATAGTATAGTCTGCGTATATTTCACATAAGCAGAGTGATAACATGCAGTCTTGTCACTCGCCTTACCAAGATTTAAACTGATAAGCTGTTCCATATCTTGTTCCAACTCTTGCATCCTGAACTGCATACACACGTCTCAGGTGACAGGTTAGAAGGTCTGTGACTCCTGTCTCTTTCAAACTGTTCAGTTTACTGTGATACACACAGCCAATGTCTTTAGTGGAGTCACTGAAGCAGAAGTAAATGCTCTTCTGAAATTCCCTCATTCCCTCTAGGATCCAATGAATGTTTCCAAATTGTTCTCTGCTTCTTCTATTGTTTCCAAGTCTAGCTTTCACCTCGTTCTTACTTTATGTACTGAAGTAGAATTTTGAGTTTTACCCAGCTAGCATTTGAAAGGAGCAACAGTGAATGGTTGTGTGAACATTCTTTGTCAGTACCTTCCTTTGGTGTTAATGAAAACTGACCTTTCTCATTCTCATGGCCACTGATGAGTTTTCCAAATCTGATGACATATGAACTCAGTGTCCCAATTTAATAGCATAATTAAGAGTTTAGCAGTGTCATGTTAATGACTGCTTAAACCATTTGATTTTTCCTTCATATCTGAATAAGATCCTTATTGGTGTTAGTTTTAGCTCATTCATAATTTTGGGAATATTCTACCATGCTTTACTGGCCTGAAGAGTTTCTATTGAAAGATAAGCTGCTCTCTTTATGGGGATCCGACTGTATGATATTGATGTCTTTACACTTGCTGCTCTTAATGATTTTTTTTTTTTTTGTATGTTTAAATTGTCAGTGTTTGATAAAAATATTCTTGTGGGATGTTACACTTCGGGTTCATCCTGTTTGGAACATTCTGCTGTATTGGTATTTAGGGAGCTATTTCCTTCCCCATTTAATGGAGGTTTTCAAGTTTTGTCACTTGAAGAATTTTCTCAAGCACCAACCCCTCCCCCCATCCTTTTTTTCTTTTTTCATGTTATTTTTTTTCCTTTTGTTCTTTTCCATGTGGATATTCAGTTGTGTCTGACTCTTGGCAACCCCATGAATTACAGCACGCCAGGGCTCCCTGACCATCACCAACTCCTGGAGTTCACTCAAACTCATGTCCCTCGAGTCAGTGAAGCCATACAGCCATGTCATCCTCTGCCCTCACATTCTCCTTCTGCCCCCAATCCCTCCCAGCCTCAGAGACTTTTCCAATGAATCAACTCTTTGCACAAGGTGGCCAAAGTATTGGAATTTCAGCTTTATCATCAGTCCTTCCAATGAACACCCAAGACTGATCTTTACAATGGGCCGGTTGGATCTCATTGCAGTTCGAGGGAGTCTCAAGAGTTATCTTAAACACCACAGTTCAAAAGTATATATTCTCAGCGCTCAGCTTCCTTCACAGTCCCACTCTCACATCAGTACATGACCAATTTAAAAACCAAGGCTTTGACTAGTCGGACCTTTGTTGGCCAAAGTAATATCTCTGCTTTTGAATATGCTGTCTAGGTGGAGCATAACTTTCCTTCCAAGGAGTAGGCGTCTTACTTTCATGGCTTCAATAACCATCTGCGTTGATTTTTCAGCCCCCCAAAATAAAGTCTGACACTGTTTCCACTGTTTACCCATCTATTTCCCATGAAGTGATGAGATCGGATGCCATGATATTAGTTTCTTGAATATTGAGCTCTGAGCCAACTTTTTCACTTTCCTTTGTCAATTTCACCAATAGGCTTTTTAGTTTCTTTTCACTTTCAGCCATAAGGGTGGTGTCATCGGCATATCTGAGGTTATTGATATTTCTCCTGGCAATCTTGATTCCAGCTTGTGCTTCTTCCAGCCCAGCTTTCTTCATGATGTACTCTGCATATAAGTTAGTTCTTTCTCTGCCCCAGATATTTTACTGTTGGCTCCTTCCAGGGCTTTGCTAATCTCTTTTATTGCATTGATTATTACTGTTTGATTCTTCTTTACTTTTTCTAGCTGCACTGTAAACATGCTTCTTTCTTCTCAATCCGGACCTCCAGTGTATTTGCTGGCAACTATTTTTAGCTTACAAGATTTGGGTAATCTTTTCTTTCATAATTCTGAAATATTTTTCCGGAAAACTTCCTATCTCTTCTTTTGTTTGTTTTGGTGGGTTTTTATTATGTACCTTCACCAGCTTTGTATTTCTATCCCCTTTCATTTTGTTTAGATTGCTGTGGTTTGAGTCCCCTTTCTGCAGGCTGCAGCGTTTTGAATCCAATTTGTGGTGGAAACATCTTTGTGGGTGGGATTGGACCTGTATTTCAGGTTTAATATTTGGGATATTTTTGTGCCTGTGGTCTGTCAGGTGGAGCTGGGTCAATTCTCTGTGAAGTGCAATGAACTGTCCTATAATGTGCATTGTGGTGTCTGTGGGTTTGGTATGGTTTCAGGTAGCACATTTTATAATATTCATTTTTGTGTTGCTGCTTTGCTGGATAATAGCTGTGTGCTCTCTTGCACTGAAATTGCTGGTTTCAGCTTTGGGCTTCATCTCCATGTAGGCATGGAACCTTTTGAAAGTGCTTATTTTTAATGTTCATTGGTGTCAGGAGTTCAAAAATGATTGAAAGATCTGGGATTGACCTCGTGACCTATGGGTTTTGGTTCCTGAGTTACAGTAGCATTAACAATTCTGCATCCTCAGAACAGAAGATAAAACCAAAGGTTGATGGTGCAGCAATTTTCCATAACCAATAACAGTTAAAGGGATTCACAGAGTTATAATACAGATCAGAGCAAATTGATGAGGGAGATAGAGGTTTCCAGAAGAAGAAAAGGGAGAGTGCAATCAACTTAGGAAAGAAATTTGTAAAAATAGATTCTAAATATAGAATTCTTCAAGTATAAACGTTGATTAATAAAAAGTTTCAAGAAGCAAAGATTAAGAACCTAGAATAGAATTAAGCTACTATAATTACTGGAGAAAATTCAGAAGTCAAAATAATTATCAAATTATAATATAGTATATAGAAAAAAAGTAAAAGGAATGATAAGGAACAAATAAATGGTTAATAAAAAAACAAACAGGAAAGCAATAAGAATAATTTAAGAATTTCTCTAGAGTTGCTGTGTGTTTATTGGTGTCAGATCAGTGTCAGATAATCTATCTTTCCTGCTTCTAGTTGTTTTCAAAAGCTATTGCTGTCCTTGAATTGCACAGTTCCTGCATTACCTTCAGAGTTTTAGTTTGTATCACCTGTCATTTCTGGGCTACTTCACCCTTCTTTGTTTTTCACTTCCTCATTTTGCAATTCTCTTCCGTAACATGTTTTCACATGACTAGCTTGCACCATAAATGAGGAGCAGCAGGCCCTTATTTGACCTCACTGCTCAGTGGTGCAGTGTGAGGAGGATCACACTGAAAACAAATACCTGTGGGATATGTGGGTGGGGTTGCTTAAGGTGGATGGAGCACAGTGAGCTTGCCACTGCCATAGGTGACATGTACTTCATAGGTCCACCCTGCTCAGGTTTCTGGTGATCTGCATGTGCACTGTCCAAAGTGGGGCCTGTGTTTCATATACTTCCCTCTAAGGCACTCAGGCTACTAGGTGCTCTGCAAGGCCACTGAACACAATTGACTATGTGCTTTGTTTCCTCCCAGGCCCAAACTGGTCAGGCAACTGGGTGGCAGGCAAGGCACCACCAAGGTACTTCATGCATCTTATGTACCTGTCAGGTCCCAGCCACTCGGTTTTTGTAGGATAAAGGAGTTACAGCAGGCAAGGTTCAGAAAAGAATGAGACCAGCATTTTACAGGAACAGATCACCTTTAATGAGGAAGAAAGGGCAGCAGTCAGGTTAATGAGCTGCTGTGCTAACCCAAGACAAGAGTAAGTTTGTATGTATATATGTAATATATATGGAATATTTGGAAAGCACTGTCTTAAGCGGGCCTGTTCTTCTCCGAGTTGTTTGGAGTAGTTATCTCATAAACGGCTGGGGCAAGGAATTTTGGAAATCAGCCAGAGGCTGATAGGATGATTTGGGAGTAGGAACAGATCAAATAAAATTTAGAGAAAGCAAATGAGCAGTATATTCTTTAATGCTCTCTCAGTTTTTTTATTTTATGTCCCATTATTGAAAAGAGCTAAGAGGTTAAAAAGCAGGTTTTATTCATTAATATGATATAATATACATATTTGACAGTGTAGATGTAGCCTACTCAGTAATCATGATCACCATCATAACATGACTGACTTATTCAAAGACTGCACCACAGTCAGCAAAAGATAGGCATTTTACAGATAGAATTATAAAAGGTCATTCTAGCCTACTCTCCTTAGGTCATCTATTTTTTCACTGAATTTCAAGAGCTACAATTAGGCAAAATATTTTCAGTCATAATAAGCCACTTTCACAACTTTTCCTAAGCATTGTTTGGGATTGGAAAGAACCTGTCTTTCTTCCTACCAAGTTAATCACAGATATCCAAGTCTTCTATGTGTTTCATATCTACCGAAGTTTGCTTAGGTAACTTGCACGTCAGCTAAGACATAGTGCCTGCCAAATGATGTATTTTAAGTACTTACTGATTAACAATAAGAAGATATAAATAAATTGCAATCAAAAGTCATATAAATTACTCAATACAATAGTCTCCACTTCTACCATAATTTCGTTCTTATTTACTGAGAGTTTAGTAAGGTGGTGCTTCTTTATAATGCAGTGTCTAGGTTTGTCATAGCTTTTAATTGAAAAGCAAGTAGCATTTAATTCGATAACTGCACACCAGTCCTAGTAATTTGAAGCCAAAGAAAATTCACTTGTCACTGCTTCCACATGACTACCGCTTCTATTTGCCAAGTATGATGACCAGATGCCCTTATATCTCTTTTTATAAATGGTGAGTTTTCAGCATGGTTTCACATTTCTCTCCACCCTCATGAAAGCTTCTCTATTTTCACTCTGTCAACCTTTCTATTTTGTTTCATGTTAATCGTTATATGTCTGAGGTATTTTATGCTTTTTTCCGCAGATCTTGGATGTCAGCTTGGTGACTTCCACTCAGCTGGTATTTTATAGTCTACATCTGATATATTCATACGAGCAAGTGACAATAGATCTCTCTCAT
>NW_017194272.1:0-20821 GCF_001704415.2 Capra hircus
TGTCTCTCAAAAGCATATATATGCATATACATAATACTATGCACATATTGATTTTCAATTTATACTAATTCACTGCACTGATAATTTATGCTTTGGGCACTTTTTGTATGTATGCTATATATCAAATTAAAAAGCTAAAAAAACTAAAAAAAAAAAAAAAAAGACTTCTTGTAGTTCTCTGCTTCCACTCTGAGCTCAGTGCCGGGGAAGATCAATACTTGATTCTAAAAAAGTTATTCTCCACAGGTCACAGATCCCATACCCAGACCCTGTGAGATCTCATAGTCTTCAGATTTGACCAGGGTGATCAGGGGAGAAGAAAGGCACTCATGATTTTTGATGCAACCTTTTCTATCCCAGTCCCAGTCATGGGACCTGGCTCTCAGGACCGGAGAAGTCAAAGGACCGTGTTGCTCATATAAGGAGATGTGGAAAATTCAGAAGCTCATTGGTGTTTTGAGCTTCAGAAAGTGGCAGATGCAGCCTCCGATAGTGCCTGAAATGGTGAGAGGTGTCGCTATTGGCTCTCAGGAGGGAGGGTGTAAGGGGTGGTCTATATAGACCCGGTCGGCACCCTGACGCCTCCTCACAGGCTGATCCTGCAGCTGGGACGGTGACCTTGAGAACGTGGGGGTCAGGATGGCTCTGGGCAGACGCCTCTCCCTGCGGGGACTCTGTGTCCTCCTCCTCGGCACCATGGTGGGTGGTCAAGGTAAGAGCTGCCCCTCTGTCCTGGGTCCACATCAGGCAGGAGTCTGGAGTTCTGGAGCTGAGCCTCAGTGTTTCTGACCAAAAAAGAACCATGCTGATGTGAATACTGGTCCCTCTCCTATGGGGGCGTCCACTGGTCATAGCGGCAGATTTTACAGAGCACTGAGGTTTTGTCTGGACTGAGCTGGGTCAGCCTGAGTCCCCTCCACAGTCTTTTGTCCTCAGGGAGCTTCTAGGGTCCCAGTGGCTCCCAGTGTGTGGAAGTCCAGCGACTGACCCCAGCGGGAACTCTGGGCTGTTCCCACACTCCACGTGCCTGGTGTGTGAGCACTGCCCCTGGGTCCCTGTGTTTCCTGTGTCTTCGCTCCTGTAGGCTCTGTGTTGTGTGTGTATATGTGTGTGTATGTGTGCAGGTGAGGAGTGTGTGAGGGTGTGTGTGTGTGAGTTGTATGTGATGAAGAGTATTGTGTTTGTGGAGAGTGTGAGGAGTATGCAAGTGATGTATTAAGGTGTGTGAGGAGTATGTGTGGTGAGTGAGGATGAGTGAGGAATGTGTGAGGAGTGTGTGAGGGTGTGTGAGGGTGTGTCTGTGTGTGGGGGGAGTGTGTGAGCCTGTGTGTGTGTGTGTGTGAGAGGGGAGGTGGAGCGTGTCTGAGTGAGAGGAACAGAGCTGCTGAGCAGGGACTGAGTCCGTTGGTCTGTGGAAGCACACAGGGTGTCCACAGGGCTGGGTGTCACGGCCGCCTGCATGTAACTGGATCAGAGATAATCGTGCACCTGCCTGCCTCTTTCTGGCTCCTCTCCCTCATCTCTCGGGCTCCCCTCTGCTTGTTGCCATGTCTGCCCAGCCACTGGGCTCTGTGAGAGGCTCTGCCTGCTTGCCTCACCTGTTCCCACCAGGTGTCCATAGGGAGCAGAGAAGCCCGCATCCAGGAGAGGGGACTTCTTGTCTGTTCTGTTCAGTTCAGTTCAGTCGCTCACTGGTGTCTGACTCTGTGATCCCATGGACCACAGCACGCCAGGCCTCCCTGTCCATCACCAACTCCCGGAGTCTACCCAAACTCATGTCCATTGAGTGGTGACGCCATCCAACCATCTCATCCTCTGTCGTCCCCTTCTCCTCCCATCTTCTCTCTTTCCCAGCTTCAGGGTCTTTTCTGATGTTTCAGCTCTTCACAGCAGGTGGCCAAAGTATTGGAGTTTAGCTTTCCACATCAGTCCTTCCAATGAATGACTTATCCCTCTGTTTGTAAATGTCAGTTGACGTGCAGCCCCACGTGTATAAGTTCCCAAGTCCCTGCCCCAGTCCCTGTGACTCATTTCTTGATGTGCTGGGGGCCTGGATGGTCCTTTGCCCTCCCAGGATCTGCTGTGACTCTGTAGGGAGCCCTTTCTCCGTGCCCTCTCCTGTCCCTCCCTGGAGCTGCTTTCCCCTGAGTGAGGGTGGAGAGTGTTACGAATCCTTCCTCATGGTCTGCAGGGTTTCTTTGGACAAATCTGCTGATGTCCTTATGGGAGTCCTCTTCGGTGACAGAATTTATTCTTCTTTTTAGACTTTTAGAATCTCTCTGTCTTTGCTTTTGGATGGTCTACTCTGTGCATCTTGGAGAAGGTTGTTTTGGCTTGAAATTTTGGGGTGACTTATTAGCTTCTTGAACTTAGATGTCCAGATCTTTCCCCAGGTTTGGAAATTCGCAGCCTGTCTTTCTTTCTGTTTTAATTATTTACTTTGGCTGTGCTAGGTCTCCTTGCTGCCCGCGGGCTTCTCTAGCTGCGGTGAGCAGGGGCTGCTCCTCGCTGCAGTGCACAGGCTTCTCACTGCAGGGGCTTCTCTTGGTGCAGAGCACAGGCTCTGGGTGCGCACGTTTCAGCAGCTGGGGCACGCTGGCGTAGCTGCTCTGCGGTTTGTGGGCATCTCCTAGACCAGGGATTGAACCCATGTCCCCTGCACTGGCAGGTGGATTCTTAACCACTACCCCACCAGGGAAGTCCTCAGCCCTTAATTCTTTTCTCCTTCACTTCTTCTGCTCTGACTCCGGTCCGTACATTGTTTCTCTTTATGGTGTCCACTGGCTTTCTATATTCCTTTCATTCTCTTTTGGCTCCTCTATTTGGATGATTTCAACTAATCTTGCCTTCTAACACATTGGTTCTTTTTTCTTTTTTTCCCTTGGTCAAGTCTGTTGTTGAGTCTCTGTGTTGAATTCTTCAGTTTGCTCATTGTATTGTGCATGTTAAGTTGCCTCAGTCATGTCTGACTCTTTGTGACCCTATGGACTGTAGCCCACCAGGCTCCTCTGTCCATAGCATTCTCCCGGCAAGCATACTGAAGTGGGTTGCCATGTACTCCTCCAGGGGATCTTCCGGACCCAGGGATTGAACCCAAGTCTCTTACATATCCTGCACTTGCAGACAGGTTCTTTACCACTAGCACCACCTGGGAAGCCCAGTCATTTATTATTCAGCTTCAAAATATCTGGTTGAAGAATTGAAGAAGTGAAAGTCACTCAGTCATGCTTGACTCTTTGTGACCCCATGGGTACGCAGTCCATGGAATTCTCCAGGCCTTACTGGAGTGGGTAGTCTTTCCCTTCTCCAGGGGGTGTTCCCCACCCAAGGATCAAACACAGGTTTCCAGCATTGCAGACTGATTCTTTACCAGCTGAGCCACAAGAAAAGACCAAGAGAAGACTGGAGTGGGGAGCCTGTTCCTTCTCCAGCAGATATTCCTGACCCAGGAATTGAACCAGGGTCTCCTGCATTACTGGTGGATTCTTTACCAACTGAACTATCAGAGAATAGCAAAATATCTGGTTAGTTCTTTTTTTTTTTTTTTAATAGAGTCTTCTGATGCTGGGACAGATTGAAGGTGGAGGAGAAGGGGACAACAGGAGGATGATATGCTTGCATGGCATCTCTGACTAAATGGATATGAGTCTGAGTAAACTCTGGGAGTTGGTGATGGATAGGGAGGCTGGCTGTACTGTAGTCCATGGGGTCTGAAAGAATCAGACACGACCTAGCAACTGAACTGAACTGAACTGAACACTGGTAATGTCTCCATCTATGATGTTCCTACTAATGAACTCCTTTTTTTATGCAGAAATCAGAGTCATCTTATGACTTAATCACTAAAGTGACATCTGATCACTTTCGTCAAATTCCATTAGTTAGATGTGTGTTACTAGGTACATTGGAGTGTGGAATTACACAAAGACATGAACACCAGATGGCAGGAATAACCAGGACATTTTAGGGCCTGTTACCCCAGTCCTCTGTTTCTGAGCTGGATGAGATGCTTCCTATGGACAGGGAAAGAGAAGGAGGATTCCACCTTGGTTCCCGGGCCATGAGCTGCAACTGAGATGGAGAAGCTGGGCCCTAGTAGCCTTGGGCACATCTACAGGGAGGGCAGCATCCAGATTCTCTAAAGGCCTGTCCTCGGTGGTGTCCCTGGAGCTGGTTCTACAGGCTCCTGAGAAATACTTGGTGCCTCCCTTCCTGCTCCGTGTTCAGTGATGGCACATTGGGAGCTTCGAGTTGGCCACGCTGGGAATGTTTATACCACAGAGGTCAGGAAATACTATATTCCATGCACTGTTTTGCTCCCCAGAGAGCTGTTTTAAATATTATACCACTCTAAGTCTCCTAAAATCTTTCCTGTTTTGTGTTTCTTTGCAGTACTGGAGCTGAGGCTGAAGGATGGAGCCCACCGCTGTGAGGGGAGAGTGGAAGTGAAGCACCAGGGAGAATGGGGCACAGTGGATGATCTGGAGTGGAGCTGGAAGGATGCATCTGTAGTGTGCAGACAGCTGGGGTGTGGAGCTGCTGTTGGTATTCCTCAAGATGCTTATTTTGGGCCAGGACTTGGCCCCATTTGGCTTTTGTATACTTTGTGTGAAGGGACAGAGTCAACTGTCAGTGAATGCAGGCATTCTAATATTAAAGACTATCGTAATGGAAGCTATTTCCATGACTGGGATGCTGAAGTAGTCTGCTCAGGTAAGTCCTGTCTGGTCTGTGTGGGGATCTCTAGCAGGAAAAGTCTCTGTCTTATCACCAGAATGACTCGAGATTACGGATAGAGCCTTTAGAACATGCTTTGGTGAAGGATCTTTGTGATGTGTCATAGGAGGCAGAGGTGAGGTCGAAAGTTTCATACAGATTCAGCTTCTGGGTTTGACCTCTGTGACACAGTCTGAGCATGGTAATTGTTCTGTATTCTTTGACACAGTAGGGTCAAAGGGTCAGTAGGGTGTGGCTACATTGTTGGTGGCGGCAGGGGGTGGGGGGTGTCATAGGAGAGTTGTAGGCAACAGGTTTATTATCCTCATTGGTCCTAAAAGTCAGAGCACTCCATCAGGTTGGTATGTGGGTGATGTGCCAATAGAACAGGCTCAACCAAGCAATGGTGACTCCAAAAGGGCATGTGAAGACCCATGAACAAGTGATAATACCCGAAGTCATGGTGCAGTTACACAGGAAAATGTGTGAGAGAAATTCAGTGGTGCATTTAAATGTCCTTAGGTCACAGTCAGAGGAGGCCAGAAGCAAGACTTGAGGCAGGGAAAATCATCACACTGATGTACCTGATGAATCGAGTGGGGAGCTCACACCACATTTGCAGGGATGTTGAGGGAGCAGGAAAATGCAGTCTTAAAGTTTACAACACAGCAGCTGAAGCACATCACGTATAAGAGGCAGTGAAGCTAGGAGTTCATGGGGTTCTCAAGGCAAGAATACTGAAGTGGTTTGCCTTTCCTTCTCCAGTGGACCATGTCTTGTCAGAACTCTCCACTAAGACCCGCCTGTCTTGAGTGGCCCTACATGACATGGCTCATAGTTTCATTGAGTTAGACAAGGCTGTGGTCTATGAACCATGAACTTCCAGATATTCAAACTGGATTTAGAAAAGGCAGAGGAACAAGAGGTCAAATTGCCAACATCCGTTCGATCACTGAAAATGCAAAAGAGTTCCAGAAAAACATCTACTTCTACTTTATTGACTATGCCAAAGCCTTTAACTGTGTGGATCACAACAAACTGGAAAATTCTTCAAGAGAGGGGAATACCAACCATCTGACCTTCATCCTGAGAAATCTGTATGTAGGTCAAGAAGCAACAGTTAGAACTGGACATGGAACAAAAGATTGGTTCCAAATCAGGGAAGGAGTACGTCAAGGCTGTATATTGTCAACCTGCTTATTTAACTTCTATGCAGAGTGCATCATGAGAAATGTTGGACAGGATGAAGCACAAGTTGGAATCAAGATTGTTGGAAGAAATATCAATAACCTTAGATGCAGATTACATCACACTTATGGCTGAAAGCAAAGAACTAAAGAGCCTCTTGATGATAGTGAAAGAGGAGAGAGAAAAAGTTGGCTTAAAACCCAACATTCAGAAACTAAGATCATAGCATCTGGTCCCATCACTTCCTGGCAAATAGATGGGGAAACAGTGGAAATAGTAACAGACTGTTTTTTCCTTTGGCTCCAAAATCACTGCAGATGGTGACTGCAGCCATGAAATTAAAAGACCCTTGCTCCTTGGAAGAAAAGCTATGACCAACCTAGACAACATATTAAAAAGCAGAGACATTTCTTGCCAACAAAGACCGGTCTATTCAAAGCTATGGTTTTTCCAGTAGTCCTGTATGGATGTGAGGGTTGGATTATAAAGAAAGCTGAACTCGAATAATCGATGCTTTTGAACTGTGGTTTGGAGAAGACTCTTGAGAGTCCCTTGGACTGCAAGGAGATCCAACCAATCCCTCCTAAAGGAATTCAGTGCTGAACATTCATTGGAAGGATTGACACTGAAGCTGAAACTCCAGTACTTTGGCCACCTGATGTGAAGAACCGACTCATAGGAAAAGACCCTGATGCTGGGAAAGATTGCAGGTGGGAGGAGAAAAGGATAACAGAGGATGAGGTGGTTGGGTGGCATCACTGACTGAATGGACATGAGTTAGAGAAAATCCTGGAAGTTGGTGATGGACAGGGAGGCCTGGCATGCTCTAGTCCATGGTGTTGCAAATAGTCAGACATGACTGAGGAACTGAACTCAACTGAATTGAAACTAAGGGGACCTGATGTGACTCCTAAGAATTACTCACTGCTATCTAAGTGTGTTTGACCTATGCCAAGGTGGATGCAGGAAAGACAGCAGTGAAACTAGGGTGTGAGTGGGTGCTCACAGTATCTGACAGAGATGCTTCTAGTTGTTATCACAATTGCAGATTGGATGTCCAGGTTATTAATCACATCAGAACAACTGGACTGGAGGAAGATATTGTCAGTTATCACAGTGAATTCCCTAAGGTAGAAGACTGGACTTAGGATAGTATCACCCCATGTAATGGGATGGTGGGACAGGAGAGCCCTGAAGACCTCTGCAGTAGGGCCTTAACAGCCACAGCCAATCAGCTCTTGGGTGTTTATGTACAGGAAGATCATTGGAAAGGTGATATTTTCTAATCTCACCTTCAGCAGATCTTTGATGATTCTAGTTGATGCCCTTAAGGAAACAATTCTTTTCCTTTTTAAAAAGTACTTTATTGTGGTATGTCTGACATACAAGACTGCTTGATAAGTATGCATTTGTGAAACCCCTACAGCACTTATGTTGTAAATCTATTCATCTCTTCAAAATGTTTTCTTCCATTCTCTTTATCATTCTTATTAAAAATAATTATTTTCAAGGTGAATTTGAATCTTAGTTAGAAACTTTTGTTTTAAACAAACCTGTTTTCTGGCATCTCAAGTAAGCTTCCTCATTGTCATAATGTCATAATCATGGTTCCAACTGAAGATAAATTTGTGGAAATACTACAGGTGTCTCTACCATATTTAGATAAATCAGCATCTGAGTGAAAATGGAGTGTGTGATGTTGAAACTTTGTGTGAAATTAGAAGCCCCAATGTTAAAATCCTAAGAATAATGATGTCTTGATATTAATTCCAGTTAAGATATACTTAGAAGTAGAGATTTGGAAGTGCTCTGATATTTAACAAAAGCCCGTCTAGTCAAGGCTACAGTTTTCCAGTGGCCATGTATGGATGTGAGAGTTGGACTGTGATGAAAGCAAAGCACCGAAGAGTTGTTGCTTTTGAACTGTGGTGTTGGAGAAGACTCTTGAGAGTCCCTTGGTCTGCAAGGAGATCCAACCAGTCCATTCTGAAGGAGATCAATCCTGGGTGTTCATTGGAAGGACTGATGCTAAAGCTGAAACTCCAGTACTTTGGCCACCTCATGTGAAGAGTTGACTCATTGGAAAAGACTCTGATGCTGGGAGGGATTGGGGGCAGGAGGAGAAGGGAATGACAGGATGAGATGGCTGGATGGCATCACCAACTCGATGGACGTGAGTTTGGGTGAACTCCAGGAGTTGGTGATGGACAGGGAGGCCTGGTGTGCTGTGATTCATGGGGTCGCAGAGTCGGACACAACTGAGTGACTGAACTGAACTGAACTGAACTAATATTTAAACCCTGATTGTGGTTTGTACACCCTCACTACCATTGCTCTAACTTAGACGCTCACATTTTTATGAACGGCTCCAGGTTCCTTCTATTTCTCTTTTTGTCACTAGTTTCCTGGTCTCTTTTTTCTGTATTTTCAGACATATTTTAATGATGTGAAGATAAGTCAAAGTGGTGATGATGTAGCAGAAAGAAGATTAGAATAGCATGTAAACAGAATAGAATAGCATCTTAATCAAAACTCTTGGAGTTTCTTCTGCTCAACCTTAGGAGTCAGGTATGGAAGAGAAATTTCAGCCTCAGTAATGGATTGCTGGAAGTGAAGTACCATGTTTAGGAGAAATCTAGAGTGGAAACAATGACCAGAGGAGAATGTAGAGAAGCTTGTTTGAAACAACGAGGAGATTTCATGGAGTTCAGGTGGAAGATCTGGGAGGGAACACACAAATTGTGAAGGACTGTGGTGCAAGCGTTCCAAGTTGCTTCAGCCCTGTCCTACTCTTTGTGATCCCATAAGTAAGTAAAGTCACCCAGTCGTGTCCGACTCTTTGTGACCCTGTGGACTGCAGCCCACCAGTCTCCTCAGTCCATGGGATTCTCCAGGCAAGAATATTGGAGTGGGTTGCCATGGACCATAGGATTCTCCAGAACACGAATACTGGAGTGGGTTGCCATTTCCTTCTCCAGGGGATCGTTCTCACCCAGGGATCAAACCTGGGTCTCCTGCATTGCAGGCAGAGTCTTGATTATCTTCTGAGCCACCAGGGACTACAGTACTGAAGTGCAGAATGGTGAGGGGATGAAGATGCAAGGATTGCAGGAGGGGAGGGTTGGAAAGATGCAGTCAACTCCTACATTCACCACGCCTCTGTGTTACACTTCCTCCCTGCCCTCATTCCTTCCCTCCCTCTCTTCCTTTATCTTGCTGTGGGAGTCATTTCTGAGCTCTGTGGAAGTGCTAGCATTTGTAGCTGGCAGTTTTCTTAGAGGAAAATTTTTATAATATGGATTCTGTTTATTTAACAAATAAGTTTACTCATATTTCTCTCTCTCTTTTTTTTTGTATCAGAAACAAGTAATGTGTTTTTAAGGACATGGCCCTTTTTACAAAAAATTTTCTAATTAGTAACACTGGTTCATATCTCATATCTTTACATGTTGGGAAGATCCACAATGATATTCCTCCTTTTGTTACTGGTGCTGTTAATGTGTTCCCTCCCTCTTTTTTCTTAATTGGTTTGCTAGAAGATGATCCATGTTAATGTTCTTTTTAAGAGAATCACTAATGGACTCTATTGATTTTCTTGGTGTATTTGCTTTCTTCTTAATTGATTTCTATGCTCAATTTTCATTCCTCTTTTTCAGTTATGATTGTGGTTGCTTTTGTAGATTCTTGAGGTGGAGTCTTGGGTCTTTTCCTTCTGTTCCTATTTTTATTCTAAAGTAATCATCAAGGAAGCATCAAGGTTCTAAATTTTCCTCTAAGCATCACTTTATTTTTAACCCACCAGTTTCAATACTATATAATTTCTTTTGTATTTTATTATCATAAAATGTTTCTTTTTCTCTGAATGAATTCTTTGTCTTATAGTCTGACTTTGTATGATATTAATTTAGATATTACATACAGTTTTCTCTGATTTGTGTTTGCATGGTATGTAATTTTTACCTCTTTAGTATGTTTCTGTGTTTATATTTAAACAGATATAAGTTTGTAGATAGTATATTGTTTTGTCTTATTTTATCTGGTCTGATTATCTTGTTTTTTATTTGGAGTACTTAAATTACTCACATTTAATGTAATTATTGACATAGTTGGGTTTAAGTGTACTTGCTTGCTATTTGTCAGAGAAGGCAATGGCAACCGACTCCAGTACTCTTGCCTGGAAAATCCCATGGACGGAGGAGCCTGGTAGGCTGCAGTCCATGGGTAGCTAAGAGTCAGACACCACTGTGCAAATTCACTTTCACTTTTCACTTTTATGCATTGGAGAAGGAAGTGGCAACCCACTCCAGTGTTCTTGCCTTGAGAATTCCAGGGACGGGGGAGCCTGGTGGGCTGCCAACTGTGGGGTCGCACAGAATCAGACATGACTGAAGTGACTTAGCAATAGCAGTAGCAGTTGCTATATATTATATCTTTGTTCTTATTTTAATCTTTGAGTATATTTTACCATTTTGATTTAAATACTGTATTGGTTTATTAATGGTGTCAGTTTTTTAGGTGATTATAATGTTTACTTTTTTAATTTTTAGAGTAATTTTATTTTTTGCTGGCTGGGTCTTCACTGCTGCACGGGCTTTTCCCTAGTTGCAGTGATCAGAGGCTCCCCTCTAGCTGCAGCATGAGGTTCTCATTGCAGTGGCCTCTCCTGCTGTGGAGCACAGGCTCTATGGGGCACAAGCTTCAGTAGTCGTGGGCCCTGGGCTCTGGAGCACAGGCTCGCTAGTTGTGGTGTACGCGCTTAGTGGCTCTGTGGTACGTGGGATTTTCCTAGACCACGGATTGAACCCACTCCTCCTGCATTGTCAGGTGGAGTCTTCACCACTGACCCACTGGGAAAGCCCAGTGTTGAATTATTAACCTTCAATTACATTTTACTTTGAAATATGATGTCGCAACATGCAATGTCAGTCACTATACTTTTCTTCCACGTCCCTGTTCTTGTCTTTGATGCTATCATTGTCATACATTCTATTTATAAATTTATTATGACTCTTATAGTTTGCTGCTAATATTTTTGCCTTAAATCTTCTAATAGAGAATCAACATTTAGCACAGTCTCTATAGCTTTGAGAGGATCCATGTTTTCATCTGCCGTCATCTCCCTTTAGCTTGAAGAACTTTCTGAGGCAGTTTTGTGTAGTGTGTGTCTGGTGGCCTCCAATTCTATCATCTCTCATTTACCTGAAATCATTTTAATTTTCATTCAGTTTTGAAAAGTATTTTCTTGTGTGATTCAATTTTAGGGTAATCCCAATACTTTAAATATGTTCTTACATTGTCATCTGGCTTTTATTGCCTCCAACAAAAATCAGTAAATAATACTTATCCTTTTGTTCCCTGTGTATAATGTGTCAAACTTCCCCGGCTGCTCTTAACATATTTTTTGTTTGTTTGTTTACCAATGAATTTCAGTAAATACATTGTCAAGTTTTCTGAGGATGGTTTCATTATCTTATTTGGGGTTTGTTTAGCTTTTTGGGTCAGTGGGTTTACAGTTTACAATAACTTTGGGAAAATGTCATTTATCTTTTCTTAATATTTTTCTGCACATCCCTTATTCTGAATCTCCAAATACACATATTTTATATATTTTGACATTATCCCACATGCCATTGAGTTTCCATTCGTATTTTTCTGCCGTTTTACTCTCTTTGGTTTAATTTAGATAGTCTCTACTGCTGTGTTTTACTTCCCAATTCTTTTATTCTGCAATGTCTGGTCTCTTATGTAATTAATCCAAATAATTGTTCATTCCAATACTATATTTTTCAGTTTCAGAAGTCTCATTTGTTCATTTTTCTTAGTTTTTCTCCCTGTTTATTTTTATGCTTCATTAAGTATATTGATATTAAGGGTTTAAGGATCTCTTCAGCCAATTCAATCATTTCTGTAATTACTGAAGCTGCTTTATTTTATTTTATTTTTTAATAAATTTATTTATTTTAATTGGAGGTTAATTACTTTACAGTATTGTATTGGTTTTGCCATACATCAACATGAATCCTCCACAGGTATACACATGTTCCCCATCCTGAACCCCTTTCCCTCCCCATACCATCCCCCTGGGTCGTCCCAGTGCACCAGCCCTGAGGATCCAGTATCAGGCATTGAACCTGGACTGGCAATTCATTTCTTATATGATATTATACATGTTTCAATGCCATTCTCCCAAATCATCCCAGCCTCTCCCTCTCCCACAGAGTCCAAAAGACTGTTCTATGCATTGGTGTCTCTTTTGCTGTCTGATTGTTTTTAAAAAATGTGTTATGGGTTACATTTCTCTATTTTGGAAATTCTAATAATTTTTTGGTTGGATGTTGGGCATCATTAAGCAGTCCTTTACCAGGAAGAACTTCAGAAGTGAATGATCAGAACACACCCAGAAATCAGGGAATTGTCCTTGATGAATTAGATAAAGTTTTTTCATTGGGTTATCTTCATTCAGTTCAAAATGTGTTCCTTTGATGACCAAATGATGAACTTTTATTTTGATTTTCCTCCTTTAGTTTCAAAACTTCCTTGATCCCACCTTGCATGCCAAATACCCCACCTACACCCTACTTCTTCAGCAGTAGCTATCCTTTCTGATTTTCTTTTCCATCCATCTGTATCTTTTAAAATGGCATTTGCTTGTCTGAAGTGGGAGAAATGAGAAAGGACAGCAGTTTAGGTGGCAGATGGGAGGAGCAGAGGGTGATGTGGTATGCTAACAACCTACTCAATGAGTGTTTCCCACAAATATTTGCATACGTATCCATACTGAGGCTTTTTCAACTTGGAACTCTCCAAATTATGGCTTGTTTGCTCATTTCCCCCTCCTTCTCCTTCTTCTTCCTTCTTTTTGGCAACATGCCATCTTCTTTTAGAATTGTAAAACATCCCTGAAAGAAATTAAAGACAATATGATCAATGGAAAGTCATTTTGTATTTCTGGCCTGCAAGAATTAGTATTGTTAAAATGCCTGTACTTCTCAAAGTGCTCTATAGATTTAATGCAATTCTTATCAAAACAGCATTCTTTATAGAAACAGGAAAACAATCTTAAAATATGAGTGTGTGGTTTAATTTTTATATATTCATGAATTCCTGTTTTCTGATCATTATTGAATTTTAGTTCCATTCCATTATGGTCATGTAAGATACTTGGAATTATTTTAATATTTTTGAATTTGTTAAGGTTTATTTGTAACCTAGTCTGGAGACTATTCCATGTGTGCTTGAGAAGAATGCATATTTTTCTGTGGTGGGAATTAGAACAATGATAGTATTAAAATCAATTATTATCAGCCCTTAGCATTTTCTATGAGACCTGTTTGAGAAAAAAAACCCTTTAATAGGAGACGATGTGGAAACTCAGCTATCCGGTAAACTCCCACTGAGAGCACACTCTCCCCCAGATTCTTTGGCAAATCCTAGGATTTCAAGAGAGATGGCTGGAACGAACTCTCTATGACTCTCTGAGTTTTCTTAACTCATTTTCCTTCCCACTGAGGTCACTGAAGGAATTCATGGAATTTTTTGGCATCAAAAAGTATCAGAAAGACAAGATGTGATGACATAAATGTGAATTAGTGACTGCGTCCATATTTCTTCTCTGGAGCTGTCACCCAACTACAGGTTGGCATGCCCTCATCGATCCAGCCTCAGGACTTTCCTTAACCTAAGTCACTTGAGGACTAGCTTCTGGGAGAGAAAACTGGTCAGAACATTAGCCCCACAAGTCACCTGAAAGCTTTCTAAGTTTGTCTGGATGCTACGTCTCTAATCTCATAGCCCACGTCCCTCTGGGTGGCTTCTGGTCTGCATATCTCTATGTTCACGTTTAACTGCTTGAATATTACACATTATCCTTGGATCTGTATGTAGGTCCTAGGCTGCTAAGTGAGAAATTCACTTCTCCAACCAATGCTAAAACACGTGTTCCCAGTATTCAGCCATTCCAATGATCTGAATTGGGCTCTGTACTTTCCAGGCTCCTAGACCAAGGAATTCACATTTCTAACCAGTCTCAAAGTGTATGTTCTTGGGATTCAACCATTCCAAACTGACCTTGTAAATCCTCCTGGATTTCTCCAGAAACCTGCTCATGAAAATTCAATTTGGACACTAACTGTCAAAGACTCTCTACATGCTCCACTCCTAAAATGAAAAACTTTCACTCCACTGCCTGTGACGTGTGGTTTTCAGTTGCCAAGTCGATACCACGAACACTGACTGGTTTTGTTGTTTCCTCTTAGGATTTGTGCGTCTGGCTGGAGGGGATGGACCCTGCTCAGGGCGAGTAGAAGTGTATTCTGGAGAAGCCTGGATCCCAGTGTCAGATGGAAACTTCACACTCCCCACTGCCCAGGTCATCTGTGCAGAGCTGGGGTGTGGCAAGGCTGTGTCTGTCCAGGGACATGAGCTCTTCAGAGAGTCTGATGGCCAGGTCTGGGGTGAAGAGTTCAGGTGTGAGGGGGAGGAGCCTGAGCTCCGGGTCTGCCCCAGAGTGTCCTGTCCAGGGGGCACTTGTCACCACAGTGGAGCTGCTCAGGTTGTCTGTTCAGGTGAGATGCAGGTCAGGCCTTTCACCTCTGTGAACACGCTGCTCAGGTGAGAAAGTCATGTGATTTTGCTGAAACTCTGTCTTCTTCTACCAGCATACTCAGAGGTCCGACTCATGATAAACGGCTCCTCTCAATGTGAGGGGCAGGTGGAGATGAACATTTCTGGACAATGGAGAGCGCTCTGTGCCTCCCACTGGAGTCTGGCCAATGCCAATGTTGTCTGTCGTCAGCTCGGCTGTGGAGTCGCCATCTCTACCCCCGGAGGACCACACTTGGCGGAAAGAGGTGATCGGATCCTAACAGCCCGATTTCACTGTTCAGGGGCAGAGTCCTTCCTGTGGAGTTGTCCTGTGACTGCCCTGGGAGGGCCTGACTGTTCCCATGGCAACACGGCCTCTGTGATCTGCTCAGGTAAGAGAGAGGGAGGGGCTACTGGTACTCAGGACGCTCCTGGGGTGAAATGTCTCCACGAGTAGAGAGTGAGATTAAACGGGCTTCAAAGTCAGAGATTTTGTGGTGAAATATGGATCTTCTCATTGTTCATTCATTTTTCAGGTCAGGGCAAGAAGTGTGAAGGGGAATAATATATTTTTAAGCCTCATTGTTGCTTACATGTAATCATAGAAAACAATGTAGGAGCAGTAAGTATAGAGCTCAGTATGAACCCCAGCCCAGAGCAGCAAAGAGAGTGTCCCCAGCACCACAGTCACTGTCGTCCCCAGTATCTGTGTCTTCCCTCCTCCACAGGGAAAAAAAGCGCTTACCTAGCTTCTACTAATATAGAGAGTTTCATCAGTGTTTGAACTTTATATAAAATAATGCAGTATGTTTCATCTTTTGTGTCAAATTTCGTAGACTCAAAATTATGTTTGGGATTCACACATGATGTTGTATATTGTAGCACTTTATTTATTAGAGTAGAGTATGCTTTGAATGATCACATGGCCATGTACTGATCCATTCTACTGACAGTATAAATCTGAGTTATTTCCAGTTCTTGACTATTACAAATATGATATTACAACTTACCATGACAATGTCTTTGGATGCAAATATGTGTTACTTATTTTCCATGTTTAACCCTTGATCTTTTATTTTCATTTTCTTAATCAAATGGTGTCCTTTGATGAACTCATTTCTTATGTAAATATAACTTACCAACATTTTTCTGTACATTTAATGCTTCTTATATTCTTTAAAGGAGAATGCAATGGCACCCCACTCCAGTATTTTTGCCTGGAAAATCCCATGGACGGAGGAGCCTGGTAGGCTGCAGTCCATGGGGTCGTTAAGAGTCGGAGACCACAGAGCGACTTCACTTTCACGCATTGGAGAAATGGCAACCCGCTCCAGTGTTCTTGCCTGGAGAATCCCAAGGATGCGGGAGCCTGGTGGGCTGCCATCTACTCGAAGATCATAAAAACATTCTCTAAGAGTATCTTATGGAAATTTTATTATATTTCTCTTGCATATTATTGTGCATTCCTTTTGGGATTGATATTTGTGTAAGATAAGTGTCAGGTTTCATCAGTTCAGTTCAGTTCAGTTCAGTCACTCAGTCATGTCCGACTCTTTGTGACCCCATGAATCGCAGCACACCAGGCCTCCCTGTCCATCACCAACACCTGGATTTCACTCAGAGTCACGTCCATCGAGTCAGTGATGTCATCCAGCCATCTCATCCTCAGTTGTCCCTTTCTCCTCCTGCCCCCAATCCCTCCCAGCATCAAAGTCTTTTCCAATGAGTCAACTCTTCGCATGAGGTGGCCAAAGTACTGGAGTTTCAGCTTTAGTATCATTCCTTCCAAAGAAATCACAGGGCTGATCTCCTTTAGAATGGACTGGTTGGATCTCCTTGCAGTCCAAGGGACTCTCAAGAGTCTTCTCCAACACCACACTTCAAAAGCATCAATTCTACAGTGCTCAGCTTTCTTCACAGTCCAACTCTCACATCCATACATGACCACAGGAAAAACCACAGCCTTGACTAGATGGACCTTAGTTGGCAAAGTAATGTCTCTGCTTTTTAATATGCTATCTAAGTTGCTCATAACTTTTCTTCCAAAGAATAAGCATCTTTTAATTTCATGACTGCAATCACCATCTGCAGTGATTTTGGAGCCCCAAAAAATAAGTCTGACACTGTTTCCACTGTTTCTCCATCTATTTCCCATGGAGTGATGGGACTGGATGCCATGATCTTTTTTTTTCTGAATGGTGAGCATTAAGCCAACTTTTTCACTCTCCTCTTTTACTTTCATCAAGAGGCTTTTTAGTTCCTCTTCACTTTCTGCCATAAGGGTGGTGTCATCTGCATATCTGAGGTTATTGATATTTCTCCCGGAAATCTTGATTCCAGCTTGTGTTTCTTCCAGTCCAGCGCTTCTCATGATGTACTCTGCATAGAAGTTAAAGAAGCAGGGTGACAATATACAGCCTTGACGTACTCCTTCTCCTATTTGGAACCAGTCTGTTTTTCCATGTCCAGGTCTAACTGTTGCTTCCTGACCTGCATACAGATTTCTCAAGAGGCAGGTTAGGTGGTCTGGTATTCCCATCTCTTTCAGAATTTTCCACAGTTTATTGTGATCCACACAGTCAAAGGCTTTGGCATAGTCAATAAAGCAGAAGTAGATGTTTTTCTGGAACTCTCTTGCTTTTTCAATGATCCAGCGGATGTTGGCAATTTGATCTCTGGTTCCTCTGCCTTTTCTAAAACCAGCTGGAACATCAGGAATTTCACGGTTCATGTATTGCTGAAGCCTGGCTTGGAGAATTTTGAGCATCACTTTACTAGCATGTGAGATGAGTGCAATTGTGCGGTTGTTTGAGCATTCTTTGGCATTGCCTTTCTTTGGGATTGGAATGAAAACTGACCTTTTCCAGTCCTGTAGCCACTGCTGAGTTTTCCAAATTTGCTGGCATATTGACTGCAGCACTTTCACAGCATCATCTTTCAGGATTTGCAATAGCTCTACTGGAATTCCATCACCTCCACTAGCTTTGTTCGTAGTGATACTTTCTAAGGCCCACTTGACTTCACATTCCAAGATGTCTGGCTCTAGACGAGTGATTACACCATCATGGTTATCCAGGTCGTGAAGATCCTTTTTGTACAGTTCTTCCGTGTATTCTTGCCACCTCTTCTTAATATCTTCTGCTTCTGTTAGGTCCTTACCATTTCTGTCATATGGACATCCAATTGACTCAGAATCTTTTTCTGAAAAGACTCTTCTGCACTGCAGTGCTGCCTTCATCATAACCAGAAGGGCTGGTATGTCTGTCTTATTTGAGACTCTCTATTCTGTTCCATGTTATCATTTATCTATCCTTTCACAAATACTGCATTTTCTTAATTATCATAACTTCGTAGTTGTTGTTGTTCAATCGCTATGTCATGTCTGACTCTTTGTGACCCCATGGACTACAGCACACCAGGCTTCCCTGTCCTTCACTATCTCCCTGAATTTCAAACTTTGTAGTTAGTCTGAATAATTTACAAGAGTTACTTTATATTAACTCCTCTAATATCATTGCTTTTCTTACCAACTGTGCTGTTCATTTTTGGTTGCTTGTATTTTGTATGAATTTAGAAGTCAGCTTGTCATTTTCACCAAAAGAAAAGCTTAACGGTATCATTGAGATTAGATTTAAAAATTTGAGAGTAGACATAGAAATTTGAGGATGATTGACATTGACAATGTTGAGTTTTCCAAATCATTGACATAATACATGCCTCCATTCGGTTAGATCCTGAATTTCAGAGATTTTCCCCATCTTCTACTAGGACTTCTAGGTATTTTATTTTTGATGTTATGAGTATTTTTGTGAAAGTGTCCTGGCAATGAATTTTCTTTGACTTTTCACCTTTTAATTCTTTCAATTTTGATGTATGTTGAGACATAAAAATGTTGGGAAAACAATATAAAAATTCCTTTATGACCTTTACCTGGGTTTCTAATTGTTAGTATCAATATTTTGCTTTAATCTCTGTGTGTGTGTGTCCTTCCTTCTCTGTTCCCCTTCTCCCTCATTTCTTCCTGAATATGTAAATTCTTTCTGAATTCAGTTGAAGACATGATGTTCCTTTATCCTTAGAACAGTTCTGGGAATTTCCTTACAGAACCAGAGTTCAATCAAGTCTTTAAATGAATTCAGCTCCAGGTGACATCTAATTGCAGCACTGAAAGATCCCACTGAAAGACTGCCAAACTGAGTTTTTCCTGATTAATGACCCAAAGTCATAAGCAAAATTAAGTACATATTTTTTTCTTCAGCTACTAAGTTTTACCTTTTCATATTGATCAAATTCCCAACATCTGTTGGATTATAGAAAAAGCAAGAGAGTTCCAGAAAAACCTCTACTTATGCTTCATTGACTATGCCAAAGGCTTTGACTTTGTGAATCGCAACAATCTGTGGAAAATTCTTAAAGAAATGGAAATACTAGACCTCTTAGCTGCCTCTTGATGAATCTGTGTGCAGGTCAAGAAGCAAAAGTTAGAATTGGACATGGAACAACAGACTGTTTCCAAATTGGGAAAGGAGTACGTCAAGACTGTATATAGTCACCCTGCTTATTTAACTTATATGCAGAGTACATCAGGTGAAATGCTTGGCTGGATGAAGCACAAACTGGAATCAGATTGTTAGGAGAAATATCAATAATCTCAGATATGCTGATGACACCACCCTTATGGCAGAAAGCGAACAGGAACTGAAGAGCCTCTTGATGAAAGTGAAAGAGGAGAGTGAAAATGCTGGCTTAAAACTCAACATTCAAAAAACAAAGATCATGGTATTTCGTCCCATCATTTCATGGCAAATAAATGAGGAAACAATGGAAACAGTGACAGACTATTTTCTTGGGCTCCAAAATCACTGCAGATGATGACTGCAGCCATGAAATTAAATGATGCTTGCGCCTTGCAAGAAAAGCTATGAGCAACTTAGACAGCATATTAAAAAGCAGACACATTACTTTGCTGAGCAAAGGTCCATCTAGTCAAAGCTGTGGTTATTTCCAGTAGTTATGTATGGATGTAGAAATTTGCGACCATAAAAGAAAGTTGAGCATTGAAGAACTGATGCTTTTGAACTGTGCTGTTGAAGACCCCTTGAGAGTCCCCTGGACTGCAATGAGATCAAACCAGTGGATCCTAATGGAAATTAGTCCTGAATATTCATTGGAAGGACTGATACTGAAGTTGAATCTTCAATAGTTTGGCCACCTAATAAGAAGGGCTGACTCATTGGAAAAGACCCCTGATTCTGGGAAAGATTGAGGGCAGGAGGAAAAGAGGATGACAGAGGATGCAATGCTTGGATGGCATCACCGACTTGATGACATGAGTTTGAGCAAGCTCCAGAAGTTGGTGATGAACAGGGGAAACCAGGCAAGCTGCAGTTAATTGGGTCACAAAGGTTGACATGACTGAGGGACTGAACTGAAGTGAACTAAGTTTTTTGGAAAAACTGCCATACAACAATATAACCAGAACTCTTGCTATGTGACCTGAATTAATTGAAGAATATCCTCTGATTTTGCATTCTGATGTTTCTACTTTATGCTGAGCTAATGTGCGGCTACACTTATTTTTTTTTTATTTTTTAAATACACTTATTCTTTAGTCTTAATTGCAGCTAAGAAGTTTTTCAGCTCTAGAAGTATTTGGTTTTTGTTATCATTTCTCTGCAAAGATGCACATTTTGTCAATTAATTCTATAAGCACTTTAACCGTGGCTACATATATTATCCTCAGCTACCTCTAGCAGCTGAAAAACCTGTGAAAATGTTTCTAATGTCTCCTTTTTCCTTTCTGTTTCTCACGAGATCTATTTTATAGAAGTGTTTGTTCTAAAGATACACATTGAAGAAATTGTAGAGATCCTACAGAACGAATTTTGTTTTGCTTTTCTTAGGGATAGATTTGGGCTTCCCTGGTGGTAAAAAATCCGCCTGCAGTGCGGAAGACCAGGGTTTGATCCCTGGGTTGGGAAGATCCCCTGGAGGAGGCTTGGCAACTATTCTTGCCTGAAAAATCCTATGGGCAGAGGATACTGGTGGTCTCTAGTCCAAGGGTTACAAAAGGGTCAGACATGACTGAGCGACTAAGCACAGCACAGGGATAAATTTAGGGATACAACTCACTTAACTCATTCTTACAGCAACACTTGGGTTAGAACAGAAATTGTGTACTGTCAGAAGCAGAACTCTCCAGGGAGAAGGTGAACACGAAGAGTATGATAACTTTACTGCTGGGTCACAACTCTCATTTTAGGCTCCATCAGTAGCTCATTATTTTCCTTAAATCAGTTTCCTGTTCTTCAACCCTTCCAGACTTTGATCATTA
>NW_017194273.1:0-9414 GCF_001704415.2 Capra hircus
AGCTGTAGGCAGCAGCATGTCTTTCGCGTGTCAAGGGATCTGTGGCTTTCCCTAGAGCTTTCCCACTAGGCCTTCCCACGAGGCTTTCCCACAGGGCTGTCCACGTGCCACCGTGGTGTGAGTTGATCCTCGGCTTGAAAGTGGAGGCAGTGCAGGGAAAACAGGTTTCCCTGGAATGGACTGAGACATCTGGGGGACTCTGGGAATGGTGGCACGACCCTGGAGTTCCTCTCGCCTTTTGTTGTTTGCACTTGAGATGCGGAACGGAATTCTTTCCCGACCACGCAGGGAAAGGATCCCTCCTCTCGAGCTAGGAGGCGGAAATGGGCTCTTCTGGATGTGGGCGGACTTTCGTGCTTCCTCTCGAGTGGAGACGGGTATGTCGGGGAACTTCTTGAGTTGCAGCAAGGTGTGAAGGACCCTTTGGAAGTTCCAGAGGTTAGATTATCTCCTCAGACGCCTCAGCGGAAATGGGCCTCATCTCGCCTGGAGGGGAGAACCTCCTGGATTTTCTCGAGTTGCGTCAGGTGCTCTCGACTTACGACGGGGACCTCAGGGACCCGCTCTGGTGGCCCCAAGAAAGGCCAATCCCCATGCGAGTTGCTCTGGGGCCTCTCGGGATTCCTCTCCCGTCGATGCCGGGTCCTAAGACCTTGTGTGGAGTCGGTGCCAGAACCTGAGGATTCCTCTCCAGTGCTGACATGGATCTTGGGGTACTTCTGGAGTCTCGCCAGGGGAGTCAGACCTCGTTTCGAGTGGGGCATGCACGTGCGCTTTCCTCCTGAGCTGTAGCAGCAGTATCACGCTTCCCTTTGCATGGATCAAGGGATCTGTAGCTTCCCCTCGAGGCTTTCCCACTAGGCCTTCCCATGAGGCTTTCCCACAGGGCTGTCCCACGTGCCACCGTGGTGTGAGTCGATCCTCGGCTTGAAAGTCGAGGCAGTGCAGGGAAAACAGGTTTCCCTGGAATGGACTGAGAAATCTGGGGGACTCTGGGAATGGTGGCACGACCCTGGAGTTCCTCTCGCCTTTCCTGTGGAGAGCGCCTCCTCTTGAGATGCGACGGAACGCCGGGATTCTTTCCCAAACACGCAGGGAAAGGATCCCCCCTGTCGAGCTAGGAGGCGGAAACGGGGCTCCTCTGGATGTGGGCGCGTCTCTCGTGCTTCCTCTCGAGTGGAGACGGGTATGTCGGGAACTTCTTGAGTTGCAGCAACGGTGTGAAGGACCCTTTGGAAGTTCCAGAAGTTTGGTGTGATTAGCCTCGAGAGGTCTCAGCGGAAATGGGCCTCCTCTCGCCTGGAGGGAGAACCTCCTGGATTTTCTCGAGTTGCGGCCGGTGCTCTCGACTTACGACGGGGACCTCAGGGACCCGCTCTGGTGGCCTCAGGAAAGGCCAGTCCCCAGGAGAGTTGCTTGGGGGCTCTCGGGATTCCTCTGCCGTCAATGTCGGTACCTAAGACCTTGTGTGGAGTCGGTGCCGGAACCTGAGGATTCCTCTCCAGTGCTGACATGGACCTTGGGGTACTTCTGGGGTCTCCCCAGGGGAGTCATTCCTCGTCTCGATGGGGGCATGCACGTGCGCTTTCCTGCCGAGCTGTAGCAGCAGTGTCACGCTTCCCTTCGCGTGGATCAAGGGATCTGTGGCTTTCCCTAGAGCTTTCCCACTAGGCCTTCCCACGAGGCTTTCCCACAGGGCTGTCCCACGTGCCACCGTGGTGTGAGTTGATCCTCGGCTTGAAAGTGGAGGCAGTGCAGGGAAAACAGGTTTCCCTGGAATGGACTGAGACATCTGGGGGACTCTGGGAATGGTGGCACGACCCTGGAGTTCCTCTCGCCTTTCCTGTGGATAGTGCCTGCACTTGAGATGCGACGGGAACGCCAGGAATTCTTTCCCGACCACGCAGGGAAAGGATCCCTCCTCTCGAGCTAGGAGGCGGAAATGGGGCTCTTCTGGATGTGGGCGGGACTTTCGTGCTTCCTCTCGAGTGGAGACGGGTATGTCGGGGAACTTCTTGAGTTGCAGCAAGGGTGTGAAGGACCCTTTGGAAGTTCCAGAGGTTAGGTGTGATTATCCTCCAGACGCCTCAGCGGAAATGGCCTCATCTCGCCTGGAGGGGAGAACCTCCTGGATTTTCTCGAGTTGCGTCAGGTGCTCTCGACTTACGACGGGGCCTCAGGGACCCGCTCTGGTGGCCCAAGAATGGCCAATCCCATGCGAGTTGCTCTGGGCCTCTCGGGATTCCTCTCCCGTCGATGCCGGGTCCTAAGACCTTGTGTGGAGTCGGTGCCAGAACCTGAGGATTCCTCTCCAGTGCTGACATGGATCTTGGGTACTTCTGGAGTCTCGCCAGGGGAGTCAGACATCGTTTCGAGTGGGGCATGCACGTGCGCTTTCCTCCTGAGCTGTAGCAGCAGTATCACGCTTCCCTTTGCATGGATCAAGGATCTGTAGCTTCCCCTCGAGGCTTCCCACTAGGCCTTCCCATGAGGCTTTCCCACAGGCTGTCCACGTGCACCGTGGTGTGAGTCGATCCTCGCTTGAAGTCGAGGCAGTGCAGGGAAACAGGTTTCCTGGAATGGACTGAGAATCTGGGGACTCTGGGAATGGTGGCACGACCTGGAGTTCCTCTCGCCTTTCTGTGGAGAGCGCCTCCTCTTGAGATGCGACGGGAACCCGATTCTTTCCCAAACACGCAGGAAAGGATCCCCCCTGTCGAGCTAGGAGGCGGAAACGGGGCTCCTCTGGATGTGGCGCGTCTTCGTGTTCCTCTCGAGTGAGACGAGTATGTCGGAACTTCTTGATTGCAGCACGGTGTGAAGGACCCTTTGGAAGTTCCAGAAGTTTGGTGTGATTAGCCTCGAGAGGTCTCAGCGGAAATGGCCTCCTCGTCGCCTGGAGGGGAGACCTCCTGGATTTTCTCGAGTTGCGGCCGTGCTCTCGACTTACGACGGGGACCTCAGGGACCCGCTCTGGTGGCCTCAGGAAAGGCAGTCCCAGGAGAGTTGCTTGGGGGGCTCTCGGGATCCTCTGCCGTCAATGTCGGTACTAAGACCTTGTGTGGAGTCGGTGCCGGAACCTGAGGATTCCTCTCCAGTGCTGACATGGACTTGGGTACTTCTGGGGTCTCCCAGGAGTCATTCCTCGTCTCGATGGGGCATGACGTGCGCTTTCCTGCCGAGCTGTAGCAGCAGTGTCAGCTTCCTTCGCGTGGATAAGGGATCTGTGGCTTTCCTAGAGCTTTCCACTAGCCTCCCACGAGGTTTCCACAGGGCTGTCCACGTGCCACCGGGTGTGAGTTTCCTCGGCTTAAAGTGGAGCAGTGCAGGAAAACAGGTTTCCTGGAATGGACTGAGACATCTGGGGACTTGGAATGGTGGCACGACCCTGGAGTTCCTCTCGCCTTTCCTGTGGATAGTGCCTGCACTTGAGATGCGACGGAACGCAGGAATTCTTTCCCGACACGCAGGGAAAGGATCCCTCCTCTCGAGCTAGGAGGCGGAAATGGGCTCTTCTGGATGTGGGCGGGATTTCGTGCTTCCTCTCGAGTGGAGACGGGTATGTCGGGGAACTTCTTGAGTTGCAGCAAGGGTGTGAAGGACCTTTGGAGTTCCAGAGGTTAGGTGTGATTATCCTCCAGACGCTCAGCGGAAATGGGCCTCATCTCGCCTGGAGGGAGAACCTCCTGGATTTTCTCGAGTTGCGTCAGGTGCTCTCGACTTACGACGGGGACCTCAGGGACCCGCTCTGGTGGCCCCAAGAATGGCCAATCCCCATGCGAGTTGCTCTGGGGCCTCTCGGGATTCCTCTCCGTCGATGCCGGGTCCTAAGACCTTGTTGGAGTCGGTGCCAGAACCTGAGGATTCCTCTCCAGTGCTGACATGGATCTTGGGTACTTCTGGAGTCTCGCCAGGGGAGTCAGACCTCGTTTCGAGTGGGGGCATGCACGTGCGCTTTCCTCCTGAGCTGTAGCAGCAGTATCACGCTTCCCTTTGCATGGATCAAGGGATCTGTAGCTTCCCCTCGAGGCTTTCCCACTAGGCCTTCCATAGGCTTTCCCACAGGGCTGTCCCACGTGCCACCGTGGTGTGAGTCGATCCTCGGCTTGAAAGTCGAGGCAGTGCAGGGAAAACAGGTTTCCCTGGAATGGACTGAGAAATCTGGGGACTCTGGAATGGTGGCACGACCCTGGAGTTCCTCTCGCCTTTCCTGTGGAGAGCGCCTCCTCTTGAGATGCGACGGAACGCCGGGATTCTTTCCCAAACACGCAGGGAAAGGATCCCCCCTGTCGAGCTAGGAGGCGGAAACGGGGCTCCTCTGGATGTGGGCGCGTCTCTCGTGCTTCCTCTCGAGTGGAGACGGTATGTCGGGGAACTTCTTGAGTTGCAGCAACGGTGTGAAGGACCTTTGAAGTTCCAGAAGTTTGGTGTGATTAGCCTCGAGAGGTCTCAGCGGAAATGGGCTCCTCTCGCCTGGAGGGGAGAACCTCCTGGATTTTCTCGAGTTGCGGCGGTGCTCTCGACTTACGACGGGACCTCAGGGACCGCTCTGGTGGCCTCAGGAAAGGCCAGTCCCCAGGAGAGTTGCTTGGGGGCTCTCGGATTCCTCTGCCGTCAATGTCGGTACCTAAGACCTTGTGTGGAGTCGGTGCCGGAACCTGAGGATTCCTCTCCAGTGCTGACATGGACCTTGGGGTACTTCTGGGTCTCCCAGGGAGTCATTCCTCGTCTCGATGGGGGGCATGCACGTGCGCTTTCCTGCGAGCTGTAGCAGCAGTGTCACCTTCCTTCGCGTGGATCAAGGGATCTGTGGCTTTCCCTAGAGCTTTCCACTAGGCCTTCCACGAGGCTTCCCACAGGGCTGTCCACGTGCCACCGTGGTGTGAGTTGATCCTCGGCTTGAAAGTGGAGGCAGTGCAGGGAAAACAGGTTTCCCTGGAATGGACTGAGACATCTGGTGGACTCTGGAATGGTGGCACGACCTGGAGTTCTCTCGCCTTTCCTGTGGATAGTGCCTGCACTTGAGATGCGACGGGAACGCCAGGAATTCTTTCCCGACACGCAGGGAAAGGATCCCTCCTCTCGAGCTAGAGGCGGAAATGGGCTCTCTGGATGTGGCGGGACTCTCGTGCTTCCTCTCGAGTGGAGACGGTATGTCGGGAACTTCTTGAGTTGCAGCAAGGGTGTGAAGGACCCTTTGGAAGTTCAGAGGTTAGGTGTGATTAGCCTCGAGACGCCTCAGCGGAAATGGGCCTCATCTGCCTGGAGGGAGAACCTCCTGGATTTTCTCGAGTTGCGTCAGGTGCTCTCGACTTACGACGGGGACCTCAGGGACCCGCTCTGGTGGCCCCAAGAAAGGCCAGTCCCCATGCGAGTTGCTCTGGGGCCTCTCGGGATTCCTCTCCCGTCGATGCCGGGTCCTAAGACCTTGTGTGGAGTCGGTGCCGAACCTGAGGATTCCTCTCCAGTGCTGACATGGATCTTGGGGTACTTCTGGAGTCTCGCCAGGGGAGTCAGACCTCGTTCGAGTGGGCATGCACGTGCGCTTTCCTCCTGAGCTGTAGCAGCAGTATCACGCTTCCCTTTGCATGGATCAAGGGATCTGTAGCTTCCCCCCTCGAGGCTTTCCCACTAGGCCTTCCCATGAGGCTTTCCCACAGGGCTGTCCCACGTGCCACCGTGGTGTGAGTCGATCCTCGGCTTGAAAGTCGAGGCAGTGCAGGGAAAACAGGTTTCCCTGGAATGGACTGAGACATCTGGGGACTCTGGGAATGGTGGCACGACCCTGGAGTTCCTCTCGCCTTTCCTGTGGAGAGCGCCTCCTCTTGAGATGCGACGGGAACGCCGGGATTCTTTCCCAAAACACGCAGGGAAAGGATCCCCCCTGTCGAGCTAGGAGGCGGAAACGGGGCTCCTCTGGATGTGGGCGGTCTCTCGTGCTTCCTCTCGAGTGGAGACGGGTATGTCGGGGAACTTCTTGAGTTGCAGCAAGGTGTGAAGGACCCTTTGGAAGTTCCAGAGTTTGGTGTGATTAGCCTCGAGAGGCTCAGCGGAAATGGGCCTCATCTCGCCTGGAGGGGAGAACCTCCTGGATTTTCTCGAGTTGCGGCCGGTGCTCTCGACTTACGACGGGGACCTCAGGGACCCGCTCTGGTGGCCTCAGGAAAGGCCAGTCCCCAGGAGAGTTGCTTGGGGGCCTCTCGGGATTCCTCTCCGTCGATGTCGGCCTAAGACCTTGTGTGGAGTCGGTGCCGGAACCTGAGGATTCCTCTCCAGTGCTGACATGGATCTTGGGGTACTTCTGGGTCTCCCCAGGGGAGTCATTCCTCGTCTCGATGGGGGCATGCACGTGCGCTTTCCTCCGAGCTGTAGCAGCAGTGTCACGCTTCCCTTCGCGTGGATCAAGGGATCTGTGGCTTTCCGAGCTTTCCCACTAGACGAGGCTTTCCCACAGGGCTGTCCCACGTGCCACCGTGGTGTGAGTCGATCCTCGGCTTGAAAGTCGAGGCAGTGCAGGGAAAACAGGTTTCCCTGGAATGGACTGAGACATCTGGGGGACTCTGGGAATGGTGGCACGACCCTGGAGTTCCTCTCGCCTTTCCTGTGGAGAGCGCCTCCTCTTGAGATGCGACGGGAACGCCGGAATTCTTTCCGACCACGCAGGGAAAGGATCCCTCCTCTCGAGCTAGGAGGCGGAAACGGGGCTCCTCTGGATGTGGGCGGGACTCTCGTGCTTCCTCTCGAGTGGAGACGGGTATGTCGGGGAACTTTTGAGTTGCAGCAAGGGTGTGAAGGACCCTTTGGAAGTTCCAGAGTTAGGTGTGATTAGCCTCGAGACGCCTCAGCGGAAATGGGCCTCATCTCGCCTGGAGGGGAGAACCTCCTGGATTTTCTCGAGTTGCGGCAGGTGCTCTCGACTTACGACGGGGACCTCAGGGACCCGCTCTGGTGGCCTCAGGAAAGGCCAGTCCCCATGCGAGTTGCTCGGGGGCCTCTCGGGATTCCTCTCGTCGATGCCGGGCCTAAGACCTTGTGTGGAGTCGGTGCCGGAACCTGAGGATTCCTCTCCAGTGCTGACATGGATCTTGGGGTACTTCTGGAGTCTCCCCAGGGGGTCAGTCCTCGTCTCGAGTGGGGGCATGCACGTGCGCTTTCCTCCCGAGCTGTAGCAGCAGTGTCGCGCTTCCCTTCGCGTGGATCAAGGGATCTGTGGCTTTCGAGGCTTTCCCACTAGGCTTTCCCACGAGGCTTTCCCAGGGCTGTCCCACGTGCCACCGTGGTGTGAGTCGATCCTCGGCTTGAAAGTCGAGGCAGTGCAGGGAAAACAGGTTTCCCTGGAATGGACTGAGACATCTGGGGACTCTGGAATGGTGGCACGACCCTGGAGTTCCTCTCGCCTTTCTGTGGAGAGCGCCTCCCTCTTGAGATGCGACGGGAACGCCGGGAATTCTTTCCCGACCAGGCAGGAAAGGATCCCTCTCTCGAGCTAGGGGCTCCTCTGGATGTGGGCGGGACCTCGTGCTTCCTCTCGAGTGGAGACGGGTATGTCGGGGAACTTCTTGAGTTGCAGCAAGGTGTGAAGGACCCTTTTGGAAGTTCCAGAGTTAGGTGTGATTAGCCTCGAGACGCCTCAGCGGAAATGGGCCTCATCTCGCCTGGAGGGGAAACCTCCTGGATTTTCTCGCAGTTCTCGATTACGGGGACCTCAGGACCTCTGGTGGCCTCAGGAAAGGCCAGTCCCTGCGAGTTGCTCGGGGCTCGGGATTCCTCCTTGCCGGGGCCTAAGACCTTGTGTGGAGTCGTGCCGGAACCTGAGGATTCCTCTCCAGTGCTGACATGGATCTTGGGGTACTTCTGGAGTCTCCCCAGGGGAGTCAGTCCTCGTCTCGAGTGGGGGCATGCACGTGCGCTTTCCTCCCGAGCTGTAGCAGCAGTGTCACGCTTCCCTTCGCGTGGATCAAGGGATCTGTGGCTTCCCCCTCGAGGCTTTCCCACGAGGCTTTCTTTCCCACAGGGCTGTCCACGTGCCACCGTGGTGTGAGTCGATCCTCGGCTTGAAAGTCGAGGCAGTGCAGGGAAAACAGGTTTCCCTGGAATGGACTGAGACATCTGGGGGACTCTGGGAATGGTGGCACGACCCTGGAGTTCCTCTCGCCTTTCCTGTGGAGAGCGCCTCCTCTTGAGATGCGACGGGAACGCCGGGAATTCTTTCCCGACCGCAGGGAAAGGATCCCTCCTCTCGAGCTAGGAGGCGGAAACGGGGCTCCTCTGGATGTGGGCGGGACTCTCGTGCTTCCTCTCGAGTGGAGACGGGTATGTCGGGGAACTTTTGAGTTGCAGCAAGGGTGTGAAGGACCCTTTGGAAGTTCCAGATGTTAGATGTGATTAGCCTCGAGAGCAGCGGAAATGGGCCTCATCTCGCCTGGAGGGGAGAACCTCCTGGATTTTCTCGAGTTGCGGCAGGTGCTCTCGACTTACGACGGGACCTCAGGGACCCGCTCTGGTGGCCTCAGGAAAGGCCAGTCCCCATGCGAGTTGGCTCTGGGCCTCTCGGGATTCCTCCCCCGTCATGCTGGGTCCTAAGACTTGTGTGGAGTCGGTGCCGAAACCTGAGGATTCCTCTCCAGTGCTGACATGGATCTTGGGGTACTTCTGGGAGTCTCCCCCAGGGGAGTCATCCTCGTCTCGAGTGGGGCATGCACGTGCGCTTTCCTCCCCGAGCTGTAGCAGCAGTGTCACGCTTCCCTTCGCGTGGATCAAGGGATCTGTGGCTTTCCCCGAGGCTTTCCCACGAGGCTTTCCCACAGCTTTCCCACAGGGCTGTCCCACGTGCCACCGTGTGTGAGTCGATCCTCGGCTTGAAAGTCGAGGCAGTGCAGGGAAAACAGGTTTCCCTGGAATGGACTGAGACATCTGGGGGACTCTGGGTGGTGGCACGACCCTGGAGTTCCTCTCGCCTTTCCTGTGGAGAGCCTCCTCTTGAGATGCGACGGAAACGCCGGGAATTCTTTCCGACCACGCAGGGAAAGGATCCCTCCTCTCGAGCTAGGAGCGGAAACGGGCTCCTCTGGATGTGGGCGGCTCTCGTGCTTCCTCTCGGTGGAGACGGGTATGTCGGGAACTTCTTGAGTTGCAGCAAGGGTGTGAAGGACCCTTTGGAAGTTCGAGAGGTAGGTGTGATTAGCCTCGAGACCCTCCAGCGGAAATGGGCCCTCATCTCGCCTGGAGGGGAGAACCCCTGGATTTTCTCGAGTTGCGGCAGGTGCTCTCGACTTACGACGGGGACCTCAGCCCGCTCTGGTGGCCTCAGGAAAGGCCAGTCCCCATGCGAGTTGCTCGGGGCTCTCGGGATTCTCTCCCGTCGATGCTGGGCCTAAGACCTTGTGTGGAGTCGTGCGAACCTGAGGATTCCTC
>NW_017194274.1:0-9413 GCF_001704415.2 Capra hircus
TAGCCCTCGTCACCTCCTCCCCGCGTGGCCGCACGAGCCCTTCCCCACTCACCCCTGACCCGAACAAACCCACAATCGACAGCTACGCCGCCCTCCATCTGTCGGGCTGCCAAACCTAATTCAAGCCCACCACCCGCGCTCTGGTTTCCAACCGTCATCGCAACCGAGCGAGCGGGCTCCGGAGCGGGTGAGGCCCTGTCTGCCTGTCGCCGCATACCCGCTACTGTCCGAAGCTCACACCTCAGTCTGGAATTACATACCAGCCACCAATCCGCGCCCGCGGCTCAGGGGGCACTGATGGGCTCATGCCCTGTCGCTGGAGGGGACCCTCCTGACTTGTGACCCAAGGTCCACGTGCACGGCCGCTCATCGAGGTACGATGCGCGACCTCAGGACCTCCGTCCTGGCTGGGCGCTCAGGCCAAAGGCCAGTCCCCATGCGATCTACCCAGGGGCGCCCCTGACGCGCCCTCTCCCCATTGCGTGGACCCTCGCCCCCCGCTCGCCAGAAAAGACGAGGGGGACGGGCCGGAGGACCTGGAGAGCGGTCGCGGCAGGTGCTGACACATGATCTGTCTCCATACTTCTGGCAGTCTTGCCACGAGGATCTCAGGTCCTCATCTCATGTGGGCGCATGGCACGCCCGCAATTCCTCACGGCGTCAGCAGCCAGTTGTCCACGCTTTCCTGCCCACCGTGTGGACAAGGGATCCTGTCGCTTTCCATTGATGCCGCTACACGAGCGCTTTCCAACAGGCGTCCAAAGTGCCACGGTGGATCGTGAGTCGATCATCATGACGATTTAGAGAAATTACGAGACGAGGTGAACAGGGAAAACATGATTCTTCACTAGGGAAATTGACTTTAGACATTGGGGACCAGGTGTAGGTTTTGATTGGATCTTGACTGCGAAGCAACCCTAGGATCCCTCATCGGCCTATTCCTGATGGAGATCCTCCTCCTCTTGAAGAATAGCGTAGTCAAGGCAGGAAACGGGGAGTTCTTTTCCCACCACACTAGCAGGGAAAGAACCCTTCCCTCAAAATTAAGGAGGAAGGCGGCACACGGGGCTGCCTACTAGGCATGTGGGCGAGACTTGTAATGCATCCTTCTTCGAGTGAAGACGGATATAGTACGGATGGAACTCATTTGGATGTGTGTAGCAAAGGGTGGTAAGAAAGGAACCCATACTTGGAAGCGATTCCAGAGGAATTAGAGTAAGGTTAGGTGTGATTAGCCTCGAGAGACTCAGCGGAAAATGGGCCTCATCTCGCCTGGAGGGCAGAACCTCCTGGATTTTCTCGAGGTACAAGCAGTGCTCTCGACATACACGGGGACCTCAGGGACCCGGTGTGGTGGCCTCAGGAAAGGCCAGTCCCCATACAAGTTGCTCGGTGGCCTCTCGGGATTCCTCTCCCGTCGATACTGGGGCCTAAGACCTTGTGTGGAGTCGGTGCCGGAACCTGAAGATTCCTCTCCAGGGATGACATGGATCTTAGGGAACTTCTGGAGTCTCCCCAGGGGAGTCAGTCCTCGTCTCGAGTGGAGGCATGCAGGTGCGCTTTCCTCCCAAGCTGTAGCAGCAGTGTCACGCTTCCCTTCGCGTGGATCAAGGGATCTGTGGGCTTTCCCTCGAGGCTTTCCCACACGAGGCTTTCCCACAGGGCTGTCTCACGTGCCACCGTGGTGTGAGTCGATCCTCGGCTTTGAAAGTCGAGGCAGTGCAGGGAAAACAGTTTTCCCTGGAATGGACTGAGACATTCTGGGTGACTCTGCTAATTGTGGCACGACCCTGGAGTCCCTCTCGGCCTTTCCTGTGGGGAGCACCTCCTCTTGAGATGCGACGGGAAGGCGGGAAATTCTTTCCCGACCACGCAGGGAAAAGGATCCCTCCTCTCGAGCTAGGAGGCGGAATCGGGGGCTCCTCTGGATGTGGGCGGGCACTCTCGTGCTTCCTCTCGAGTGGAGACGGGTATGTCGGAGAACTTCTTGAGTTGCAACAAGGGTGTGAAAGGACCCTTTGGAAGTTCCAGACTTTAGGTGTGATTAGCCTCGAGACGCCTCAGCGGAAATGGGCCTCATCTCGCTTGGAGGGGAGAACCTCCTGGATTTTCTCGAGTTGCGGCAGGTGCTCTCGACTTACGACGGGGACCTCTTGGACCCGCTCTGGTGGCCTCAGGAAAGGCCAGTCCCCAATCGAGTTGCTCGGGGCCTCTTGGGATTCCTCTCCCGTCGATGCCGGGGCCTAAGACCTTGTGTGGAGTTGGTGCCGGAAACTGAGGATTCCTTTCCAGTGCTGACATGGATCTTGGGTAGTTTTGGAGTCTCCCCAGGGGAGTCAGTCCTCTTCTCGAGTGGGGGCATGCACATGCGCATTCCTCCCGAGCTGTAGCAGCAGTGTCACGCTTCCCTTCGCGTGGGATCAAGGGATCTGTGTCTTTCCGAGGCTTTCCCACGAGGCTTTCCCACGAGGCTTCCCCACAGGGCTGTCCCACATGCACCGTGGTGTGAGTCGATCCTCGGCTTGAAAGTGGAGGCAGTGCAGGGAAACAGGTTTCCCTGGAATGGACGGAGACATCTCGGGGACTCTGGGAATGGTGGCACGACCCTGGAGTTCCTCTCGCCATTCCAGTTGAGAGCTCCTCCTCTTGAGATGCGACGGGAACGCCGGCATTTCTTTCTCGACCACGCAGGGAAAAGATCCCTCCTCTCGAGATAGGAGGAGGAAACGGGGATCCTCTGGATGTGAGCGGGACTCTCGTGCTTCCTCTCGAGTGGAGACAGGTATGTCGGGGAACTTCTTGAGTTGCAGCAAGGGTGTGAAGGACCCTTTGGAAGTTCCAGAGGATAGGTGTGATTAGCCTCGAGTCACCTCAGCGGAAATGGGCCTCATCTCGCCTGGAGGGGAGAACCTCCTGGATTTTTCTCGAGTTGCGGCAGGTGCTCTCGACTTACGACGGGGACCTCAGGGACCCGCTCTGGTGGCCTCAGGAAAGGCCAGTCCCCATGCGAGTTGCTCGGAGGCCTCTCGGGATTCCTCTCCCTTTGATGCCGGGGCCTAAGACCTTGTGTGGAGTCGGTGCCGGAACCTGAGGATTCCTCTCCAGTGCTGACGTGGATCTTGGGGTACTTCTGGAGTCTCCCCAGGGGAGTCAGTCCTCGTCGATTGGGGGCATGCACGTGCGCTTTCCTCCCAAGCTGTAGCAGCAGTGTCACGCTTCCCTTCGCGTGGTTCAAGGGTTCTGTGTCTTTCCCTCGAGGCTTTCCCACGAGGCTTTCCCACACGGCTGTCCCACGTGCCACTGTGGGGTGAGTCGATCCTCGGCTTGAAAGTAGAGGCAGTGCAGGGAAAACAGGTTTCCCTAGAATGGACTGAGACACTGGGGGACTCTGGCAATGGTGGCACGACCCAGGAGTTCCTCTCGCCTTTCATGTTGAGAGCGCTTCCTCTTGAGTTGCCTCGGGAACGCCGGGAATTCTTTCCCGATCTCGCAGGGAAAGGATCCCTCCTCTCGAGCTAGGAGGCGGAAACGGGGCTCCTCTGGATGTGAGCGGGACTCTCGTGCTTCCTCTCGGAGTGGAGACGGGTATGGAGGGGAACTTCTTGAGTTGCAGCAAGGGTGCGAAGGACCCTTTGGAAGTTCCAGAGGTTAGGTGTGATTAGCCTTGAGACGCCTAAGCGGAAATGGGGCGTCATCTCGCCTGGAGGGGAGAACCTCCTGGATTTTCTCGAGTGGCGGCAGGTGCTCTCGGCTTACGACGGGGACCTCAAGGAACCTCTCTGGTGCGCTCAGGAAAGGCCAGTCCCCATGCGAGTTGCTCGGGGGCCTCTCGGTATTCCTCTGCCCGTCGGGCCGGGGCCTAAGACCTTGTGTGGAGTCGGTGCCGTAAACTGAGGGATTCCTCTCCAGTGCTGACATGTATCTTGGGGTACTTCTGGAGTCTCGCCAGGGGAGTCAGGCCTCGTCTCGAGTGAGGGCATGCACTGGCGCTTTCCTCCCCGGCTTTAGCAGCAGTGTCACCCTTCCCTTCGCGGGGATCAAGGGATCTGTGTCTTTCCCTCGAGGCTTTCTCACGAGGCTTTCCCACGAGGCTTTACCACAGGGCTGTCCCACGTGCCACCGTGGTGTGAGTCGATCTTCGGCTTGAAAGTCGAGGCAGTGCAGGGAAAACAGGTTTCCCTGGAATAGACTGAGACATCTGGGGGGACTCTGGGAATGGTGTCACGACCGTGGACTTCCTCTCGCCTTCCCTGTGGAGAGCGCCCCCTCTTGAGATGCAACGGGAACGCCGGAAATTCTTTCCCCACCACGCAGGGAAAGGATCCCTCCTCTCGAGCTAGGAGGCGGAAACGGGGCTCCTCTGGATGTGGGCGGGACTCTCGTACTTCCTCTCGAGTGGCGACGGGTATGTCGGGGAACTTCTTGAGTTGCAGGAAGGGTGTGAAGGACGCTTTGCAAGTTCCAGAGGTTAGGTGTGATTAGCGTCCAGATGCCTCAGTGGAAATGGGCCTCATCTCGCCTGGAGGGGAGAACCTCCTGAATTTTCTCGAGTTGCGGCAGGTGCTCTCGACTTACGACAGGGACCTCAGGGACCCGCTCTGGTGGCCTCAGGAAAGGCCAGTCCCCATGCAAGTTGCTCGGGGGCCTCTCGGGATTCCTCTCCCGTCGATGCCGGGGCCTAAGACTTTGTGTGGAGTTCGGTGCCAGAACCTGAGGATTCCTAACAGTGCTGACATGGATCTTCGGGTACTTCTGAAGTCTCCCCAGGGGAGTCAGTCCTCGTCTCGAGTGGGGGGCATGCACGGTGCGCTTTCCTCCCGTGCTGTAGCAGCAGTGTCACGCTTCTTGGCGATTGGATCATGGTATCAGTGGCTTTCCCTGAAGGCTTTCCCTCGAGGCTTTTCCACGAGGCTTTTCCCACAGGGCTGTCCCACGTGCCACCGTGGTGTGAGTGGATCCTCGGCTTGAAAGTCGAGGCAGTGCAGGGAAAAACAAGTTTCCCTGGAATGGACTGAGACATCTGAGGGAATCTGGAATGGTGGCACGACCCTGGAGTTCCTCTCGCCTTTTCTGTGGAGAGCGGCCTACTCTTGAGATGCGACGGGAATGCCGGAAATTCTTTCCCGACCATGCAGTGAAAGGATCCCTTCTTTCGAGCTATGAGGTGGAAACGGGGCTCCTCCTCATGTGGGAGGGACTCTCGTGCTTCCTCTCGAGTGGAGACGGACATGTTGGGGAACTTCTTGAGTTGCAGCAAGGGTGTGAAGGACCCTTTGGCAGTTCTAGAGGTTAGGTGTGATTAGCCCCGAGATGCCTCAATGGAAATGGGCCTCATCTCGCCTGGATGGGAGAAACTCCTGGATATTCTCGAGTTGCGGCAGGTGCTCTCGACTTACGATGGGGACCTCAGGGACCGCGCTCTGGTGGCCTCAGGAAATTCCAGTCCCATGCGAGTTGCTCGGGCCCTCTCCGGATTCCTTCTCCTGTCAATGCGGGGCCTCAGACCTTACGTAGAGTCCGGTGCTGTAACCTGAGGATTCCTCTCCAGTGCTGACATGGATCTTGGTGTACTGCTGGAGTCTCCCCAGGGGAGTCAGTCCTCGTCTCGGTTGAGGGCATGCACGTGCGCTTTCCTCCCCAGCTGTAGCAGCAGTGTCGCGCTTCCCTTCGCATGGGATCAAGGGATCTGTGGCTTTCCCTCGAGGCTTTCCCACGAGGCTTTCCCGACGAGGCTTTGCCACATGGCTGTCCCACGTGCCACAGTGGTGTGAGTCGATCCTCGGCTTGAAAGTCGAGTCAGTGCGGGGAAACAGGTTTCCCTGGAATGGACTGAGACATCTGGGGGACTCGGAGAATGGTGGCATGTCCTGGAGTTCCTCTCGCCTTTCCTGTGAAGAGCGCCTCCTCTTGAGATGTGACGGGAACGCCGGGGAATTCTTTCCCGACCTCCCAGGGAAAGGATCCCTCCTCTCGAGCTATGAGGCGGAAACGGGGCTCCTCTGGATGTGGGCGGAACTATCGTGGCTTCCTCTTGAGTGGAGACGGGTATGTCGGGGGAACTTCTTGATTTGCAGCAAGGGTGAGAAGGACCCTTTGGAAGTTCCAGAGTTTAAGTGTGCTTAGCCTTGAGATGTGTCAGCGGAAATAGGCTTCATTTTGCCTGGGGGGGAGAACATCCTTTGATTTTCTCCAGTTGCGGCAGGTGCTCTTGACTTACGACGGGGACCGCAGGGACCCGCAGGGACCCGCTCTGGTGGCCTCCGGAAAGGCCAGTCAAGATCTAAGACAGCACTGGAGAGGGAGAGACATCACGAGAGTCTCCCGAGCAACTCGCATGGGGACTGGCCTTTCCTGAGGCCACCAAAGCGGGTCCTGAGGTCCCCGTCGTAAGTTGAGAGCACCTGTGCGCAACTCGAGAAAATCCAGGGAGGTTCTCCCCTCCAGGCAAGATGAGACCCATTTGCGCTGAGGCATCTCGAGGCTAATCACACCTAACCTCTGGAACTTCCAAAGGGCCCTTCACACCTTGCTGCAACTCAAGAAGTTCCCTGGACATACCCGTTTCCACTCGAAAGGAAGCACGAGAGTCCCGCCCACAAACAGAAGAGCCCCGTTTCAGCCTCATAGCTCGAGAGGAGGGATCCTTTCCCTGCGTGCTCGGGAAAGAATTTCCGGCGTTCCCGTCGCATCTCAAGAAGAGGCGCTCTCCACAGGAAAGGCGAGAGGAACTCAGGGTCGTGCCACCATTCCCAGAGCCCCCAGATGTCTCAGTCGATTCCAGGGAAACCTGTTTTCCCCGGCAATGCCTCGGACTTTCAAGCCGAGGATCGACTCAGACCTCGGTGGCACGTGGGACAGCCCTGTGAAAAGCCTAGTGGGAAAGCCTTTTGGGAAAGGCCTTACAGAGAAAGCCACAGATCCCTGGATCCACGTAAAGGGAAGCGTGACACTGCTGCTATAGCTCGGGAGGAAAGCGCACGGGCACGCCACACTAGCTACGAGGACTGACTCCCCTGGGAGACTCCAGAAGTACCCCAAGATCCATGTCAGAACTGGAGAGGAATCCTCAGGTTCCGGCGCCGGACTCCACACAAGGTCTCAGGCCCGGCATAGACGGGAGAGGAATCGCTAGAGGCCCACGAGCAACTCGCATGGGGACGGGCCTTTCCTGAGGGCACTAGAGCGGGTCCCTGAGGTCCCCGTCGTAAGCCGAGAGCACCTGCGGCAATTCGAGAAAATCCAGGAGGTTATCCCCTCCAGGCGAGATGAGGCCAATTTCCGCTGAGGAGTCTCGAGGCTTATCACACGTAAACTCTGGAACTTTCAAAGGGTCCTTCACACCCTTGCTGCAACTCAAGAAGTTCCCCGCCATACCCGTCTCCACTCGAGAGGAAGCTCGAGAGTCCCGCCCTCATCCTTGGAGCCCATTTTCCGCTTCCTAGCTCGAGAGGAGGTATCCTTTCCCTGCGTGGTCGGCAAAAGAATTCCCGGCGTTCCCGTCGCATCTCAAGAGGAGGCGCTCTCCACAGGAAAGGCCAGAGGAACTCTAGGTCATGCCACCATTCCCAGAGTCCCCCAGATGTCTCAGTCCATTCCAGGGAAACCTGTTTCCCTGGACTGCCTCGACTTTAAAGCCGAGGATCGACTCACACCACGGTGGCACGTGGGACAGCCCTGCAGGAAAGCCTCGTGGGAAAGCCTCGTGGGAAAGCCTCGAGGGAATGCCACAGATCCCTTGTTCCACGCGAAAGGGAAGCGTGACACTGCTGCTACAGCTCGGGAGGAAACCGCACGTGCATGCCCCCACTCGAGACGAGGACTGACTCCCCTGGGGAGATTCCAGAAGTACCCCAAGATCCATGTCAGCACTGGAGAGGAATCCTCAGGTTCCGGAACTGAATCCAGACAAGGGTCTCAGGCCCCAGCATCGACTGGAGAGGAATCCCGAGAGGCCCCCCAATCAACTCGCATGGGGACTGGCCTTTCCTGAGGCCAGCAGAGCGGGTCCCTGAGGTCCCGTCGTAAGTCGAGAGCACCTGCAGCAAATCGAGAAAATCCAGGAGGTTCTCCCCTCCAGGCGAGATGAGGCCCATTTCCGCTGAGGCGTCTCGAGGCTATTCGCACTTAACCTAAGGAAGGTCCAAAGGGTCCTTCACACCCTTGCTGCAACTCAAGAAGTTCCCCGACATACCCGTCTGCACTCGAGAGGAAGCACTAGAATCCCTCCCACATCCAGAGGAGCCCCGTTTCCCCCTGCTAGCTCGAGAGAAGTGATCCTTTCCCTTAGTGGTCGGGAAAGAATTCCCGGCATTCCCGTCGCATCTCAAGAGGAGGCGCTCTCCACAGGAAAAGTGAGAGGAACTCCAGGGTCGTGCCACATTCACAGAGTTCCCCAGATGTCTCACTCCATTCCAGGGAAAACTGTTTTTCCCTGCACTGCCTCGACTTTCAAGCCGAAGATCGACTCACACCATGGTGGCACATGGGACAGCCCTGTGGGAAAGCCTCGTGGGAAAGCCTCGTGGGAAAGCCTCGTAGGAAAGACTCGAGGGAAAGACACAGATCCCTTGATACACGTGAAGGGAAGCCTGACACTGCTGCTACAGCTCGGGAGGGAAAAGCGCACGTGCATGCCCCCACTCGAGACGAGGACTGACTCCCCTGGGGAGAATCCTGAAGTCCCCCAAGATCCATGTCAACACTGGAGAGTAATCCTCAAATCCGGCACCGACTCAACACAAGGTCTAGGCCCCTGCATCGACGGGAGAGGAATCCCGAGAGGCCCCCGAGCAACTCGCATGGGGACTGGCCTTTCCTGAGGCCACCAGAGCGGGTTCCTGACCTCCCCGTCGTAAGTCGAGACCACCTGCCACAACTCCGTGAAAATCCAGGAGGTTCTCCCCTCCAGGCGAGATGAGGACCATTTCCGCTGAGGCGTCTCGAGGCTAATCACACCTAACCTCTGGAACTTCCAAAGGGTCCTTCACACCCTTTCTGCAACTCAAGAAGGTCCCCGACATACCCGTCTCCACTCGAGAGGAAAGCACGAGAGTCCCGCCCACATCCAGAGGAGCCCAGTTTCGCGCCTGCTAGCTCGAGAGGTGGAATCCTTCCCTGTGTGATAGGCAGAGAATTCCACGCGTTCCATCTCATCTCAAGAGGAGGCGCTCTCCACAGGAAAGGCGAGAGGAACTCCAGGGTCGTTCACCATTCCCAGAGTCCCCCAGATGTCTCAGTCCATTCCAGGGAAACCTGTTTTCCCTGCACTGCCTCGACTTTCAAGCCGATGATCGACCTACACCACGGTGGCACGTGGGACAGCCCTGTGGAAAAGCCTCGTGGGAAAGCCTCGAGGGAAAGCCACAGATCCCTTGATCCATGCGAAGAGAAGAGTGACACTGCTGCTACAGCTC
>NW_017194275.1:0-9413 GCF_001704415.2 Capra hircus
CCTTCCGCGTAAACCTAGCTATTCAGCCTTTTTCCTCAGTTTAATCTTCTTACTACCCTATAATTTCTTAATCTCATCTTTACATTAATAAATACACAAGACTTTCCATGTCAAGCCGTCCATCCATCGAATTCCCTGGATCCAGCGGGGCTGGACCCCGGCACACTGAGATATCTGGGGACTCTTGGAAAGATGGCACGACACTGGAGTTTCTCTCGCCTTCCTGTGGAGAGCGCCTCCTCTTGAGATGCGACGGGAACACCGGGAATTCTTTCCGGAAACATACAGGAAAAGGATACCTGACCGCGAGGTACGAGGCGGAACGGGGCTCTCTGGATGTGGGCGGGACTCTCGTGCTTCCTCTCTCGAGTGGAGTCAGGTATGTTGGGGAACTTCTTGAGTTGTAGCAAGGGTGTGAAGGACCCTTTGGAAGTTCCAGGGTTAGGTGTGATTAGCCTCGAGACGCCTGAGCGAAATGGCGAGGGGAGAATTTTCTTTCTCCTGGATTTCTCGAGTTTCGGCAGGTGCTCTTGACTTATGACGGGGACCTCAGGGACCCGCTCTGGTGGCCTCAGGAAAGGCCAGTCCCATGCGAGTTGCTCGGGGGTCTCTCGGGATTCCTCTCCCTTCGACGGCCTGGGCCTAAGACCTTGTGTGGAGTCGGTGCCGGAACCTGAGGATTCCTCTCCAGTGCTGACATGCATCTTACGGTACTTCTGGAGTCTCCCCAGGGGAGTCAGTCCTCGTCTCGAGTGGGGGCATGCACGTTCGCTTTCCTCCCGAGCTGTAGCAGAACTGTCACGCTTCCTTCCCTTGGATCAAGGGATCTGTGGCTTTCCCTCGAGGCTTTCCCAGGAGGCTTTCCCACGAGGCTTTCCCACAGGGCTGTCCACGTGCCACGGTGGTGTGAGTCGATCCTCGGCTTGAAAGTCGAAGCAGTGCAGGGAAACAGGTTTCCCTGGAATGGACTTGGACATCTTGGGGGACTCTGGGAATGGTGGCACGACCCTGGAGTTCCTCTCGCCTTTCCTGTGGAGGAGCGCTCCTCTTGAGATGAGACAGGGAACGCCGGGAGTTCTTTCCTGACCATGCAGGGAAAGGATCCCTCCTCTCGAGCTAGGAGGCGGAAACGGGCTCCTCTGTATGTGGGCGGACTCTCGTTTCTTCTCTCGAGTGGAGAGAGGTATGTAGGGGATCTTCTTGAGTTGCAGCAAGGGTGTGAAGGACCCTTTGGAAGTTCCAGAGGTTAGGTGTGATTAGACTCGAGACGTCTCAGCGAAATGCGCCTCATCTCGACTGCAGGGGAGAACCTCCTGGGTTTTCTCGAGTTTCAGCAGGTGCTCTCCAGTTACGACCGGGACTTATGTAACCCGCTCTGGTCCACTCAGGTAATGCCCAGTCGACTTGCGAGTTGCTAAGGGGCTCTCGGGATTCCTCTCCGGTCGATGACGGGGCCTAAGACCTTTTTTGGAATCGGTGCCCGAACTGAGGTTTCCTCTCCAGTGCTGAAATGGATCTTGGGGTACTACTGGAGTCTCCACAGGGGAGTCATCTTCGTCTCCAATGGGGGCATGCACGTGCGCTTTTCTCCCGAGCATTAGGAGCAGAGTCAATTTTCCCGTTGGGTTGATCAAAGGGGTTTCTTGTTTTCCCTCGAGGCTTTCCCACGTGGCTTTCCCACGGAGGCTTTCCCACAGGGCTGTCCCACGTGCCACCATCGTGTGAGTCGGTCCTCCTGTGAACGTCGAGGCAAGTGCAGGGTAAACAAGTTCGTCTGGAAAGGACTGAGTCATCTGGGGGACTCTTGGAATGGTGGAACGACCCTGGAGTTCCTCTCACCTTTCTTGTGGAGCGTGCCTCCTCTTGAGATGCGACAGGTACGACAGGAATTCTTCCCGGCCAATCAGGGAAAGCATCCCTCACATTGAGCTAGGAGGGGAATTGGGGCTCCTCTGGATGTGGGTGGTACCCTGGTGATTCCTATGTAGTGGCGACGGGTCTCTTCTGGATCTTCTTGAGTCGCAACAAGGGTGTGAAGGACCCTTTGGAAGTTCCAGAGGTTAGGTGTGATTAGCCTCGAGACGTCTCAGTGGAAATGGGCCTCATCTCGCCTGAAGGGGAGAATCTCCTTCATTTTCCTCGAGTTGTGGCAGGTGCTCTCGACTTACGACGGGGACCTCAGGGACCCGTTCTGTTGGCCTTAGGAAGACCAGTCCCCATGCGAGTTGCTAGAGGGCCTCTCGGGATTCCTCACCGGTAGATGCCGGGGCCCAAGACCTTCGGTGGAGTGGGGGCCAGAACCTGAGTATTCCTCTCCCAGTGCTGACATGTTTTTGGGATACTTCTGAAGTCTCCCAAGGGGAATCAGTCCTCGTCTCGAGTGGGGGCATGTGCATGCTCTTTCCTCCCGAGCTGTAGCAGCAGTGTCATGCTTCCCGTCGCGTGGATCAATGGATCTGTGGCTTTTCCTCTAGGCTTTTCCTAGAGGATTTCCCACGAGGCTTTCCCACAGGGCTGTCCCCCGTGCCACCGTGGTGTGAGGCGATCCTCGGCATGAAAGTTTAAGCACTCTGTAAAAGCAAGATCCTCTGGAATGGACTGAGACATCTGGGACGCTTGGAATGGTGGCACGACCATGGAGTTCCTCTCTCCCTTCCTGTGGAGAGCGCCTCCACCTGAGATGCGACGGGAATGCCGGAAGTTCTTTCCCGACCAAGCAGGGAAAGGATCCCTCATCTCTAGCTAGGAGGATGAAACGGGGCTACTCTGGATGTGGGCAGGACCCTCGTGTTTCCTCTCGAGTGGAGATGGGAATGTCGGGGAACTTCTTGAGTTGCAGCAAGGGTGTGAAGGACCCTTTGGAAGTTCCAGAGATTAGATGTAATTAGCCTCGAGACACCTCATTGGAAATGGGCCTCATCTCGCCTGGAGGGGAGAACCTCCTGGAGTTTCTCGAGTTGCGGCAGGTGCTCCCGACTTACGACGGGGACCTCAGGGACCCGCTCTGGTGACTTCATCAAAGTCCAGTCCCATGCCAGATGCTGGGGGCTTCTCTTGATAACTCTCCTGTTGATGCCCGGGCCGAACAACTTGTGTGGATTCGGGGCCGGAACCTGAGGTTTCCTCAGCAGTGCTGACATGGATATTGGGGTTCTTCTGGAGTCTCACCTGGAGAGTCAATCCTCCTCTCAAGTGAGGGCACGCACGTGTGCTTTCCTCCCGAGCTGTAGCAGCAGGGTCACGCTTCCCGTCGTGTGGATCAAGGGATCTGTGGCTTTCCCTGGAGGCTTTCCCACGAGGCTTTCTCACAGGGCTTTCCCTCGTGCCACCGTGGTGTGAGTTGATCCTCAGCGTGAAAGACGAGGCAGTGCAGGGAAAACAGGTTCCTCTGAATTGGACTGATGCTGGGAGCCAGTATGAGGACTCCCGCCCGTGATAACGTCATGAGGAAGAAAGCTGACATAGGCATGGTGTGTTCAGACTTCAGGGACCCCTCTGGAAGTTCCTATGCACGTACCCCAACAAAAATCTGCCGGCTTTTTTCTCTGCTTTTCCACTCTTCTGACATTTTCTGGAAAAAGTCAATTCAGGGGTTTAGTCTTCTGCATTTGAAAGAGTGTTTCAATCCAAAAACCCCTCTGAATGCTTTCTAGCCTGCCTGCAGGACTCGTACAGCTGGGCATGTGATTGTTTGAGGCCTCCTTTCCCCAGGAGGCACAGGAAGCTTAAAGCATCCTAGGAATGTAGGGGCATCCGAGGAGTCAAAATCTTTATAATAGGACTGATTAAAAGTTTCATTTTTTGGGTCAATGCTTGCTGCTAAATTTTCATATCCTTTATTTTTAGATAGAGTTGGTATATTAAAAAAACAAGTAGTAGACCTGGTATTAGCAACATTAGATCTTTGAGTTAAGTACCTTCTTTGTTATAACCCACTGCACCTTTGTTCTATAGAGATGTAACTTTAATGCTTTAAGGAAATGCAGATTAAAGAAAAACACTTCAGAGGAAACAAAATTAACATTCATTAAGGAAGAGAGCCAAAAAGTGTTTAACAAGCCTCTTGGCCAGAAGATAATGTAAATCACCAGAGACCTTTTGTATACAAAATAATGTACAGAAAGAATCTGGGGTGCGAACGCTACATAATTTTGTGTTACCCATTGAACTCCATGTTTTATCAAAAGTATAAAAGGCTTTATGAACAATAAAGGATGGGGCCAGTTTCTCGGACCAGTTTCTCGAACTAGTCTCTCGGCCTGGTTTCTTGGGACTCAGGCTCCCCCCGTGTCTTTTTCTCTCTTTCTTCTTCTCTCCCTTTCCTTCTCTCTGCTTTTTACTTTAACTTCAGGCTGAATCTCCACCAGGGGCGCGGAGGCTCGTCAGGTCTACTTACTTGCCTGGCTGTTAAGACCTGCACGAAAGGGAGCTTAAGGCGAGGCACCCTTAGATATTCAAGCAGGGGCTGGTGGCCCAACGTAGATGGTGAAAATTCCTTGTCTGGAATTTTATTGGTCTTCCACGTAAACCAAGCTATTCAGCCCGTTTCCTCCAGTTAATCTTCTTACTACACTATAATTTCTTAATCTAATCTTACATTAATAAATAAAAAAGACTTTCCACGACAACGCCGTCCATCCGTCGAATTCCCTGGATCCAGCGGGGCTGGACCCCGGCAGACTGAGATATCTGGGGGACTCTTGGAATGGTGGCACGAGCCTGGAGTTCCTCCGCCTTTCCTGTGGAGAGCGCCTCCTCATGAGATGCGACGGGAACACCGGGAATTCTTTCCCGAACATGCAGGGAAAGGATACCTGACCTCGAGGTGTGAGGCAGAAACGGGGCTCCTCTGGATGTGGGCGGGATTCTCGTGCTTCTTCTCGAGTGGAGTCAGGTATGTCGGAGAACTTCTTGAGTTGCAGCAAGGGTGCGAAGGAACCTTTGGAAGTTCCAGATGTTAGGTATGGTTAGCCTCGAGACGCCTCAGAGGAAAAGGGCCTCATCTCGCCTGGAGGGGAGAACGTCCTGGATTTTCTCGAGTTGCGGCAGGTGCTCTTGACTTACTACGGGGACCTCAGGGACCCGCTCTGGTGGCCTCAGGAAAGGCCAGTCCCCATGCAAGTTGCTCCGGGGCCTCTCGAGATTCCTCTCCCGTCGATGCCGGGGCCTAAGACCCTGTGTGGAGTCGGTGCCGGAACCTGAGGTTTCCTCTCCAGTGCTGACATGGATCTTGGGGTACTTCTGGTGTTTCCCCAGGGGTGTCAGTTTCGTCTCGAGTGGGGCCATGCACGTGCGCTTTCCTCCCGAGCTTTATCAGCAGTGTCACGCTTCCCTTCGCGTGGATCAAGGGATCTGTGGCTTTCCCTCGAGGCTTTCCCACGAGGCTTTCCCACAGGGCTGCCCCACGTGCCACTGTGGTGTGAGTCGATCCTCGGCTTGAAAGTCGAGGCAGTGCAGGGAAACCAGGTTCCCTGGAATGGACTGAGACATCTGGGGAACTCTGGCGATGGTGGCATGAACCTGGAGTTCCTCTCGCTTTTCCTCTGGAGAGCGCCTCCTCTTGAGATGCGACGGGAACGCCGCGAATTCTTTCGCCACCACGCAGGGAAAGGATCCCTCCTCTCGAGCTAGGAGGTGGAAACGGGGCTCCTCTGGATGTGGTCAGGACTCTCGTGCTTCCTCTCGAGTGGAGATGGGTATATCAGGGAACTTCTTGAGTTGCAGCAAGGGTGTGAAGGACCCTTTGGAAGTTCCTTAGGTAAAGTGTGATTAGCCTCGAGATACCTCAGCGGAAATGGGCCTCATGTCGCCTGGAGGGGAGAACATCCTGGATTTTCTCGATTTGCGGCAGGTGCTCTCGACTTACTGACGGGTACCTCAGAGAACCGCTCTGGTGTCCTCAGGAAAGTCCAGTCCCATGCGAGTTGCTCGGGGGCCTCTCGGGATTCCTCTCACGTCGATGCCAGGGCCTAAGACCTTGTGTGGAGTCGGTGCCAGAACCTGAGGTTTCCTCTCCAGTGCTGACATGGATCTTGGGGTATTCTGGAGTCTCCCCAGGGGAGTCAGTCCTCGTCTCGAGTGGGGCATGCAAGTGCACTTTCCTCCCGAGCTGTAGCAGCAGTGTAACGCTACCCTTACCCGTGGAAAAAGGGATCTGTGGCATTCCCTCGAGGCTTTCCCACGAGGCTTTCCAAAGCGGCTTTCCCACGAGGCTTTCCCACAGGGCTGTCCCACATGCCACAGTGATGTGAGTCGATCCTCGGCTTGAAAGTCGAGGCAGTGCAGGGAAAACAGGTTTCCCTGGAATGGACTGAGACATCCAGGGGACTCTGGGAATGGTGGCACGACCCTGGAGTTCCTCTCGCCTTTCCTGTGGAGCGCGCCTCCTCTTGAGATGTGACGGGAACACCAGGAATTCTATCCCGACCACGCAGGGAAAGGATCCCTCCTCTCGAGCTAGGAGGCGGAAACGGGGCTCCTCTGGATGTGGGCGGGACTCTCGTGCTTCCTCTCGAGTGGAGACGGGTATGTCGGGGAACTTCTTGAGTTGCAGTAAGGGTGTGAAGGACCCTTTGGAAGTTCCAGAGGTAAGGTGTGATTAGCCTTGAGAAACCTCAGCGGTAATGGGACTCAGCTCGCCTGGAGGGGAGAACCTCCTGGATTTTCTCGAGCTGCGGCAGGTGCTCTCGACTTACGACGGGGACCTCAGGGACCCGCTGTGGTGGCCTCAGGAAAGGCCAGTCCCCATGCGAGTTCCTCTGAGGCCTCTCGGGATTCCTCTCACGTCGATGCAGGGGCCTAAGGTTCTTGTGTGGAGTGGGTGCTGGAACCTGAGGATTCCTCTCCAGTGCTGACATGGATCTTGGGGTACTTCTGGAGTCTCCCCAGTGGAGTCAGCCCTCGTCTCGAGTTGGGGCATGCACTTGCGCTTTCCTCCCGAGCTGTAGCAGCAGTGTCGCGCTTCCATTCGCGAGGATCAAGGGATCTGTGGCTTTCCCTCGAGGCTTTCCCACGAGGCTTTCCCACGAGGCTTTCCCACAGGGCTGTCCTACGTGCCACCGTGGTGTGAGTCGATCCTCGTCTTGAAAGTCAAGGCAGTGCAGGGAAAACTGGTTTCCCTGGAATGGACGCAGACATTTGGGGGACTCTGGGAATGGTAGCACGACCCTGGAGTTCCTCTCGCCTTTCCTGTGGAGATCGCCTGCTCTTGAGATGCGACGAGAACACCTGGAATTCTTTCCCGACCACGCAGGGAAAGGATCCCTCCTCTCGAGCTAGGAGACGGAAACGGGGCTCCTCTGGATGTGGGGGGGACTCTCGTGCTTCCTCTCGAGTGGAGACGGGTATGTCGGGGAACTTCTTGAGGTGCAGCAAGGGTGTGAAGGACCCTTTGGAAGTTCCAGAGGTTAGGTGTGATTAGCCTCGAAACGCCTCAGCGGAAATGGGCCTCATCTCGCCTGCAGGGGAGACCTCCTGGATGTTCTCGAGTTGCGGCAGGTGCTCTCGACTTACGACGGGGACCTCAGGGACCCGCTCTGGTGGCCTCAGGAAAGGCCAGTCCCCATGCCAGTTGCTCGGGGGCCTCTCGGGATTCCTCTCCCGTCGATGCCGGGGCCTAAGACCTTGTGTGGAGTCAGTGCCGGAACCTGAGGATTCCTCACCAGTGCTGACATGGATCTTGGGGTACTTCTGGAGTCTCCCCAGGGGAGTCAGTCCTCGTATCGAGTGGGGGCATGCACGTGCGCTTTCCTCTCGAGCTGTAGCAGCAGTGTCGCGCTTCCATTTCGCGTGGATCAGGGGATCTGTGGCTTTCCCTCGAGGCTTTCCCACGAGGCTTTCCCACGAGGCTTTCCCCGAGGCTTTCCCACGAGGCTTTCCCACAGGGCTGCCCCACGTGCCACTGTGGTGTGAGTCGATCCTCGGCTTGAAAGTCGAGGCAGTGCAGGGAAAACAGGTTCCCTGGAATGGACTGAGATATCTGGGGGACTCTGGCAATGGTGGCACGAACCTGGAGTTCCTCTCACTTTTCCTCTGGAGAGCGCCTCCTCTTGAGATGCGACGGGAACGCCCGCGAATTCTTTCCCCACCACGCAGGGAAAGGATCAAACCTCTCGAGCTAGGAGGCGGAAACGTGGCTCCTCTTGATGTGGGCGGGACTTTCCTGCTTCCTCTCGAGTGGAGACGGGTATGTCGGGGAACTTCTTGAGGTGCAGCTAGGGTGTGAAGGACCCTTTGGAAGTTCCAGAGGTAAGGTGTGATTAGCCTCGAGATACCTCAGCGGAAATGGGCCTCATGTCGCCTGGAGGGGAGAACCTCCTGGATTTTCTCGAGTTGCGGCAGGTGCTCTCGACTTACGACTGGGACCTCAGGGACCCCCTCTGGTGGCCTCAGGAAAGGCCAGTCCCCATGCGAGTTGCTCGGGGGCCTCTCGGGATTCCTCTCCCGTCGGTGCCGGGGCCTAAGACCTTGTGTGGAGTCAGTGCCGGAACCTGAGGATTCCTCTCCAGTGCCGACATGGATCTTCGGGGACTTCTGGAGTCTCCCCAGGGGCGTAAGTCCTCGTCTCGAGTGGGGGAATGCACGTGCGCTTTCCTCCCGAGCTGTAGCTGCAGTGTCACGCTTCCCTTTGCGTGGATCAAGGGATCTGTGGCTTTCCCTCTAGACTTTCCCATGAGGCGTTCCCACGAGGCCTTTCCCACAGGGCTTTCCCACGTGCCACGGTGGTGTGAGTCGATCCTCGGCTTTAAAGTCGAGGCCAGTGAAGGGAAAACAGTTTTCCCTGGAATGGACTGAGACATCTGGGGGACTCAGGGAATGGTGGCACGACCCTCGAGTTCCTCTCGCCTTTCCTGTGGAGAGCGCCTCCTCTTGAGATGCCAAGGGAACGCCGGAAATTCTTTCCCCCACCACGCAGGGAAAGGATCCCTCCTCTCGAGCTAGCAGGCGGAAACGGGGCCACTCTGGATATGGGCGGGACTCTCGGATTCCTCTTGAGTGGAGACGGGTATGTCGGGGAACTTCTTGAGTTGCAGCAAGGGTGTGAAGGACCCTTTGGAAGTTCCAGATGTTAGATGTGATTAGCCTCGAGACGCCTCAGCGGAAATGGGCCTCATCTCGCCTGGAGGGGAGAACCTCCTGGATGTTCTCGAGTTGCGGCAGGTGCTCTCGTCTTAAGACGGGGACCTCAGGGACACGATCTGGTGGCCTCAGGAAAGGCCAGTCCCCATGCCAGTTGCTCGGGGCCTCTCGGGATTCCTCTCCCGTCGATGCCGGGGCCTAAGACCCTTTGTGTGGAGTCGGTGCCGGAACCTGAGGATTCCTCTCCAATGCTGACATGGATCTTCGGGTACTTCTGGAGTCTCCCCATGGAGTTCGCCAAGTGGATTATCCGTCGGCTTGTGTGTGCATGAGCA
>NW_017194276.1:0-9412 GCF_001704415.2 Capra hircus
ATGGGATCTTGGGGTACTTCTGGAGTCTCCCAGTGGAGTCAGTCTCGTCTCGAGTGGGGCATGCACGAGCGCTTTCTCCCGAGCTGTAGCAGCAATGTCACGCTTCCCTTCGCGTGAATCAAGGGATTGTGGCTTTCCCTCAGGCTTTCCCAGGAGGCTTTCCACGATGCTTTCCCACAGGTGTCCCACGTGCCACGTGGTGTGAGTCGATCCTCGGCTTGAAAGTCGAGGCAGTGCAGGGAAAACAGGTTTCCCTGGAATGGACTGAGAAATCTGGGGGACTCTGGAATGGGGAACGACCTGGAGTCCTCTCGCTTTCCTGTGGAGAGTGCCTCCTCTTGAGATGCAACGGAAACGCAGAAATTCTTTCCCGAACACGCAGGGAAAGGATCGCTCCTCTCGAGCTAGGAAGCTGAAACGGGGCTCCTCTGGATGTGGGCGGGACTCTCGTGCTTCCTCTCGACTGGGGCGGGTATGTCGGGGAACTTCTTGAGTTGCAGCAAGGGTGTGAAGTACCCTATGGAAGTTCCAGAGGTTAGGTGTGATTAGCCTCCAGGCGCCTCAGCAGAAATGGGCCTCATCTCGCCTGGAGGGGAGAACCTCTTGGATTTTCTCGAGTTTGTGGCAGGTGCTCTCGACTTACGACGGGGACCTCAGGGACCCGCTCTGGTGGCATATCGAAAGGACGATCCCCATGCGAGTTACTCGGGGGCCTCTAGGGATTCCTCTCCCGTCGATGCCGGAGCATAAAACCTTGTGTGGAGTAGGTGGCGGAACCGGAGGATTCTCTCCAGTGCTGACATGGATCTTGGGGTTCTTCTGGAGTCTCCCAGGGGAGACAGTCCTCGTCTCGAATGGGGGCATGAACGTGCGCTTTCCTCCCGAGCTTTAGCAACAGTGTCGCGCTTCCCTTCGCGAGTATCAAGTGATCTGTGGCTTTCCCAAGAGGCTTCCACGAGGCTTTCCCACGAGGCTTTCCCACAGGGCTGTCCCACGTGCCACCGTGGTGTGAGTCGATCCTCGGCTTGAAAGTCGAGGCAGTGCAGGGAAAACAGGTTTCCCTGGAATGGACTGAGACATCTGGGGGCTCTGGGAATGGTGAAACGACCCTGGAGTTCCTCTCGCCTTTCCTGTGGAGAGCGCCTCTCTTGAGATGCGACGGGAACGCCGGGAATTCTTTCCGACCACGCAGGGAAAGTATCCCTCCTCTCTAGCTTGGAGGCGGAAACGGGTCTCCTCTGGATGTGGGCGGGACTCTCGTGCTTCCTGTCGAGTGGAGACGGGCATGTTGGGGAACTTCTTGAGTTGCAGCAAGGGTGTGAATGACCTTTGGAATTTCCAGAGTTTAGGTGTGATTAGCCTCGAGACCCTCAGCGGAAATGGCCTCATCTCGCCAGGAAAGGAGAACCTCCTGGATTTTCTCGAGTTGCAGCAGGTGCTCTCGACTTACGACGGTGACATCAGGGACCCCCTCTTGTGGCCTCACGAAAGGGAAGTCCCCATGCGAGTTGCTCATGGGTCTCTCGGGATTCGTCTCCCGTCGATGCCGGGACCTAAGATCTTGTGTGGAGTCTGTGCAAAACCTGAGGATTCCTCTCCAGTGCTGACATGTATCTTGGGGTGTTTCTGGAGTCTCCCCAGGGGAGTCAGTCCTCGTCTCGAGTCGGGGCATGCACGTGCGCTTTCCTCGAGCTGTAGCAGCAGTGTTGAGCTTCCCTTCGCGAAGATCAAGGGATCTGTGGCTTTCCCTCGAGGCTTTCCCACGAAGCTTTTCCACGACGCTTTCCCACAGGACTGTCCCTCCTGCCACCTTGGTGTGAGTCGAACCTCTTCTTGAAAGTCGAGGCAGTGCAGGGAAAACAGGTTTCCCTGGAATGGACTAAGACATCTGTGGGACTCTGGGAATGGTGGCACGACCCTGGAGTTCCTCTCGCCTTCCCTGTGGAGAGCGCCCCCTCTTGAGATGCGATGGGAACGCCGGGAATTCTTTCCCGACCACGCAGGGAAAGGATCCCTCCTCTCGAGCTAGGAGGAAACGGGGCTCCTCTGGATGTGGGCGGACTCTCGTTCTTCCTCTCGAGTGGAGACTGGTATGTTGGTGATCTGCTTGAATTGCAGAAAGGGTGTGAAGGACCCTTTGGAAGTTCCAGAGGTTAGGTGTGATTAGCCGTGAGAGAACTCAGTGGAAATGGGCCTCATCTCGCCAAGAAGGGAGAACCTCCTGGATTTTCTCAAGTTGCGGCAGGTGCTCTCGAATTACTACGGGGACCTCAGGGACCCGCTCTGGTGGCCTCAGGAAAGGCCAGTCCCCATGCGATTTGCTCGGGGTCCTCTCGGGATTCCTCTCCCATCGATGCCAGGGCCTAAGACCTTGTTTGGAGTCGGTGTCGGAAACTGAGAATTCCTCTCCAGTTCTGACATGGATCTTGGGGTACTTCTGGAGTCTCCCCAGGGGAGTCAGTCCTCGTCTCGAGTGGGGGCATGCACGTGCACTTTCCTCCCAAACTGTAGCAGCAGTGTCACGCTTCCCTTCCCATGTATCCTAGGATCAGTAGCTTTCCCTCGAGGCTTTAAGCGAGGCTTTCCCACGACGCTTTCCCACTAGGCTTTCCGACGGTTTCCCAAGGTGATGTCCCACGTGCCACCGTGGTGTCAGTCGATCCTCGTCTTGAAAGTTGAGTCAGTGCCGGAAAACAGGCTTCCGTGGAATGGACTGAGACATCTGGGGGATCTGGGAATGGTGGCACGACCCTGGAGTACCTCTCGCCTTTCCTGTGGAGAGCGCTCCCTATTGAGATGTGACGGGAACGCCGGGAATTCTTTCCCGACCACGCAGGGAATGGATCCCTCCTGTTGAGCTATGAGGCGGAAACGGGGCTCATCTGGATGTGGGCGGGACACTCGTGCTTCCTCTCGAGTGGAAACGGGTATGTCGGGGAACTTCTTGAGTTGCAGAAAGAGTGTGAAGGACGCTTTGTAACTTCCAGAGGTTAGGTGTGATTAGCCTCGAGACGTCTCAGTGGAAATGGTCCTCATCTCGCCTGAAAGGGAGAACCTCCTGGATTTATTCAAGTTGCGGCAGGTGCTCTCGACCTACTACGGTGCCCTCAGGGACCCTCTCTGGTGGCCTCAGGAAAGGCCAGTCCCCATGCAAGTTGCACGGGGACCTCTCGGGATTCCCTCTCCGTCGGTGCCGGGGCCTAAGAACTTGTGTGGAGTCGGTGCCGGAAACTGAGGTTTCCTCTCCAGTGCTGACATGGATTTTGGAGTACTTCTGGAGTCTCCCCAGGGGATTCAGTCCTTGTCTCGAGTGGGAGCATGCACGTGCGCTTTCCTCCCGAGCTGCAGCAGCAGTGTCATGGTTCCCTTCGCGTGGATCAAGGGATCTGTGGCTTTCCCTCGAGGCTTTCCCATGAGGCTTTCCACGACGCTTTCCCACCAGGCTTTCCAACGAGGCTTTCCCCCAGTGATGTCCCACGTGCCACCGTGGAGTCAGTCGATCCTCGGTTAGAAAGTCGAGGCAGTGCCGGGGAAACAGGCTTCCCTGGAATGGACTGAGACATCTGGGGGACTCTGGGAATGGTGACACGACCCTGGAGTTCCTCTCGCCTTTCCTGTGGAGAGCGCCCCTCTTGATATGTGACGGAACGCCGGGAATTCTTTTCCGAACACGCAGGGAAAGGATCCCTCTGTCGAGCTAGGAGGCGGAAACAGGGCTCCTCTGGATGTGGGCGGGACTCTCGTGCTTCCTCTCGAGTGGAGACGGGTATGTCAGGGAACTTCCTGAGTTGCAGCAAGGGTGTGAAGGGCCCTTTGGAAGGTCCAGAGGTTAGGTGTGATTAGCCTCGAATCGCCTCTGTGGAAATGGGGCTCATCTCGTCTGGAGGGAAGAACCTCCTGGTTTTCTCGAGTTGTGGCAGGTTCTCTCGACTTATGACGGGGACCTCAGGGACTCGCTCTGGTGGCCTCAGGAAGGCCAGTCCCCATGCGAGTAGCTCGGGGGCCTCTCGGGATTTCACTCCTATCGATGCCGGGGCCTAAGGCCTTGTGTGGAGTCGGTGCAGGAACCTGAGGATTCCTCTCCTTGCTGACATGGATCTTGGGTACTTCTGGAGTCTCCCCAGGGAGTCAGTCCTCATCTCGAGTGGGCGCATGCACATGCGCTTACCTCCCGAGCTGTAGCTGCAGTATCTCGCTTCCCTTCTTGTGGAGTAAGGGATCAGGGCTTTCCCGCCAGTCTTTCCCACGAGGCTTTCCCACGAGGCTTTCCCAAAGGGCTGTCCCACATGCCACCGTTGTGTGAGTCGATCCTCGGCTTGAGAGCCAAGTTAATGCAGGGAAAGCAGGTTTCCGTGAAATGGACTGAGACATATGGGGGACTCTGGGAATGGTGGCACCACCCTGGAGTTCCTCTCTCCTTTCCTGTGGAGAGCGACTCCTCTTGAGACGCTATGGGAACACCGGGAATTCTTTCCGACAACGCAGGGAAAGGATCCCTCCTCTCGAGCTAGGAGACGGAAACGGGGCTCCTCTAGATGTGGGCAGGCCTCTCGTGCTTCCTCTCGAGTGGAGACAGGTATGTCAGGGAACTTCTTGAGTTGCAGCAAGGACGTGAAGGACTCTTTGGAAGTTTCAGAGGTTAGGTGTGATTAGCCTCGAGACGTCTCAGCGGAAATGGGCCTCATCTCTCCTGGAGGGCAGAACCTTCTGGATTTTCTCGAGTTGCGGCAGGTGCTCTCGACTTACGACGGGGACCTCAGGGACCCGCTCTGGTGGCCTCAGGAAAGGCCAGTCCCCATGCGTGTTGCTCGGGGGCATCTCGGGATTCCTCTCCCGTCGATGCCCGGGCCTAAGACCTTGTGTGGAGTCAGTGCCGGAACCTGAGGATTCCTCTCCAGTGCTGACATGGATCTTGGGGTACTAATGGAGTCTCCCTAGTGGAGGCAGTCCTCGTCTCGAGTGGGGCATTCACGTGCGATTTCCTCCCGAGCTGAAGCAGCAGTGTCACGCTTCCCTTCGCGTGGATCAAGGGATCTGTGTCTTTCCCTCGAGGCTTTCCCACGAGGCTTTCCCACGAGGCCTTCCCACAGGGCTGTGCCACGTGCCACCGTGGTGTGAGTCGATCCTCGGCTTGAATGTCGAGGCAGTGCAGGGAAAACAGGTTTCCCTGGAATGGAATGAGACATCCGGGGGACTCTGGGAATGGTGGCACGACCCTGCAGTTCCTCTCCCCTTTCCTTTGGAGAGCGCCTCCTCTTGAGATGCGATGGGAATGCCGGGAATTCTTTCCCGACCAAGCAGGGAAAGGATCCGTCCTCTCGAGCTACGAGCCGGAAACGGAGCTCCTCTGGATGTGGACGGGACCCTCGTGCTTCCTCTTGAGTGGAGACGGGTATGTCGGGGAACTTCTTGAGTTGCAGCAAGGGTGTGAAGGACCCGTTGGAAGTTCCAGAGGTTAGGTGAGAATAGCCTCGAGACGCCTATGCGGAAATGGGCCTCATCTCGCCTGGAGGGGAGAATCTCTTGGATTTTCTCGAGTTGGGGCAGGTGCTCTCGACTTACGACGGGGACCTCAGGGACCCGCTCTGGTGGCCTCAGGAAAGGCCTTGCGAGTTGCTCGGGGCCTCTCGGGATTCCTCTCCGTCGATGCCGGGGCCTAAGACCTTGTGTGGAGTCAGTGCCGGAACCTGAGGATTCTCCAGTGCTGACATGGATCTGGGGTACTTCTGGAGTCTCCCAGGGGAGTCAGTCCTCGTCTCGAGTGGGGGGCACTCACGTGCGCTTTCCCCCGTGCTGTGGCAGTAGTGACACCCTTCCTTTCTCGTGGATCAAGGGATCTGTGGCTTTCCCACGACCGTGAGGCTTGAAAGTCGAGGCAGTGCAGGGAAAACAGGTTTCCCTGGAATGGACGGAGACATTTGGTTGACTCTGTGAATGGTGGCACGACCCTGGAGTTCCTCTCGCCTTTCCTGTGGAGAGCGCCTCCTCTTGAAATGCGACGGGAACGCCGGGAATTCTTTCCCGACCACGCAGGGAAAGGATCCCACCTCTCGAGTTAGGAGACGGAAACGTGGCTCTTCTGGATGTGGCCGGGACTCTCGTGCTTCCTCTCAAGTGGAGACGGTTATGTCGGGGAACTTCTTGAGTTGCAGCAAGGGTGTGAAGGACCCTTTGGAAGTTCCAGATGTTAGAATTGATTAGCCTCGAGACGCCTCAGCGGAAATGGGCCTCATCTCGCCTGGAGGGGGAGAACCTCCTGTATTTTCTCGAGTTGCGGCAGGTGCTCTCGACTTATGACGGGGACCTCAGGGACCCGCTCTAGTGGCCTCAGGAAAGGCCAGTCCCCATGCGTGTTGCTCGGGGCCTCTCGGGATTCCTCTCCCGTCGATGCCGGGCCTAAGACCTTGTGTGGAGTCAGTGCCGGAACCTGAGGATTCCTCTCCAGTGCTGACATGGATCTTGGGGTACTAAGGAGTCTCCCTAGTGGAGGCAGTCCTCGTCTCGAGTGGGGCATGCACGTGCGATTTCCTCCCGAGCTGAAGCAGCAGTGTCACGCTTCCCTTCGCGTGGATCAAGGGATCTGTGTCTTTCCCTCGAGGCTTTCCCCGAGGCCTTCCACAGGGCTGTGCCACGTGCCACCGTGGTGTGAGTCGATCCTCGGCTTGAATGTCGAGGCAGTGCAGGGAAAACAGATTACCCTGGAATGGAATGAGACATCCGGGGGACTCTGGGAATGGTGGCACGACCCTGCAGTTCCTCTCCCCTTTCCTTTGGAGAGCGCCTCTTGAGATGCGATGGGAATGCCGGGAATTCTTTCCCGACCAAGCAGGGAAAGGATCCGTCCTCTCGAGCTACGAGCCGGAAACGGAGCTCCTCTGGATGTGGACGGGACCTCGTGCTTCCTCTTGAGTGGAGACGGGTATGTCGGGGAACTTCTTGAGTTGCAGCATGGCTGTGAAAGACTCTTTGGAAGTTCCAGAGGTCTAGTGTGATTAGCCTCGAGACACCTCAGTGGAAACGGGCCTCATCTCGCCTGCAGGGAAGAACCTCCTGGATTTTCTCGAGTTGCGGCAGGTGCTCTCGACTTACGACGGGGACCTCAGGGACCCGACTTGTGGCTTCAAGAAAGGCCAGTCCATGTGAGTTGCTCGGGGGCCTCTTGGGATTACTCTCCTGTCGATGCCGGGGCCTAAGACCTTGGTGGAGTCGGTGACGGAACCTGAGGATTCCTCTCCAGTGCTGACATGGATCTTGGGGTACTTCTGGAGTCTCCCCAGGGAGTCAGTCCTCGTCTCGAGTGGGGCATGCACGTGCGCTTTCCTCCGAGATGTAGCAGCAGTATCACGCTTCCCTTCGCGTGGATCATGCGATCTGTGGCTTTTCCTCGAGGCTTTCCCATGAGGCTTTCCCACAGGCTGTCCCATGTGCCACCGTGGTGTGAGTCGATCCTCGGCTTGAAAGTCGAGGCAGTGCAGGGAAAACAGGTTTCCCTGAATGGACGGAGACATCTGGGGACTCTGGGAATGGTGGCACGACCCTGGAGTTCCTTTCGCCTTTCCTGTGGAGATCGCCTCCTCTTGATATGCGACGGGAACCCGGGAATTCTTTCCCGACCACGCAGGGAAAGGATCCCACCTCTCGAGTTAGGAGACGGAATCGGGGCTCCTCTGGATGTGGCCGGGACTCTCGTGCTTCTCTCAAGTGGAGACGGGTATGTCGGGAACTTCTTGAGTTGCAGCAATGGTGTGAAAGACCATTTGGAAGTTCCAGATATTAGAAGTGATTAGTCTGGAGACGCCTCAGCGGAAATGGGCCTCATCTCGCCTGGAGGGGAGAACCTAATGTATTTTCTCAAGTTGCGGCAGGTGCTCTCGACTTACGACGGGGACCTCAGGGACCCGCTCTGGTGCCTCAGGAAAGGCCAGTCCCCATGCGAGTTGCGCGGGGGCCTCTCGGGATTCCTCTCCCGTCGATGCCGGGCCTAAACATTGCGTGGAATCGGTGCCGAACCTGAGGATTCCTCTCCAGTGCTGACATGGATCTTGGGGTATTCTGGAGTCTCCCCAGGGGAGTCAGTCCTCCTCTCGAGTGGCGGCATGCACGTGCGCTTTCCTCCCGAGCTGTAGCAACAGTGTCGCGCTTCCCTTCGCGTGGATCAAGGGATCTGTGGCTTTCCCTCGAGGCTTTCCAACGAGGCTTTCCCATGAGGCTTTTTCCCACGAGGCTTTCCCAAAGGGCTGTCCCACGTGCCACTGTGTTGTGTGTCGATCCTAGGCTAGAAAGTCGAGGCAGTGCAGGAGAAACAGGTTTCCATGGAATGGACTGAGACATCTGGGGGCCTCTGGGAATGGTGCACGAATCTGGAGTTCCTCTCGCCTTTCCTGTGGAGAGCGCCTCCTCTTGAGATGCGACGGGAACTCCGGGAATACTTGACCGACCACTCAGTGAAAGGATCCCTCCTCTCGAGCTAGGAGGCGTAACGGGGCTCCTCTGGATGTGGGCGGGACTCTCGGGCTTCCTCTCGAGTGGAGACGGGTATGTGGGGAGCTTCTTGAGTTGCAGCAAGGGCATGAAGACCCTTTTGTAAGTTCCATAGGTTAGGTGTGATTAGCCGTGACGCCTCAGCGGTATGGGCCTCATCTCGCCTGGAGGGTAGAACCTCCTGGATTTTCTCGAGTTGCGGCAGGTGCCCTCGACTTACGACGGGGACCTCAGGGACCCGCTCTGGTGCCCTCAGGAAAGGCCAGGCCCCATGCGAGTTGCTCGACGGCCTCTCGGGATTCCTCTCCCGTCTATGCCGGGGCCTAAGATCTTGTGTGGAGTCGGTGCCAGAACCTGAGGATTCCTCTCCGGTGCTGACATGGATCTTGGGGTACTTCTGAGGTCTCCCCGGGGGAGTCAGTCCTCGTCCTCGAGGGGAGGCTTGCACGTGGCTTTCTCCCGAGCTGTAGCAGCAATGTCACGCTTTCCTTCACGTGGATCAAGGGATCTGTGGCTTTCCCTCGAGGCTTTCACGAGGCTTTCCAAGAAGCTTTCCCACAGGGTGTCCCACATGCCACCGTGGTGTGAGTCGATCCTCGGCTTTGAAAGTCGAGGCAGTGCAGGGAAACAGGTTTCCCTGGAATGGACTGAGACATCTGGGGGACTCTGGAATGGTGGGCACGACACTGGAGTTCCTCTCGCCTTTCCTGTGGAGAGCGCCTCCTCTTGAATGTGCGACGGGAACTCGGGAATTCTTTCCAGACACGCACGGAAAGGATCCCTCTGAAGCTAAGAGAGAAATCGGGGCTCCTCTGGATGTGGGGGACTCTCGTGCTTCCTCTCGAGTGCAGACGGGTATGTCGGAGAATTTCTTGAGTTGCAGCAAGGGTGTGAAGGACCCTTTGAAGTTCCAGAGGTTAGGTTGTGATTA
>NW_017194277.1:0-9411 GCF_001704415.2 Capra hircus
GCAAGGGTGTGTAGGACCCCTTTGGAAGTTCCAGAGTTTAGGTGTGATTACTCTCGAGACACCGCAGAGAGAAAATGGCCTCATCTCGACTGGAGCAGAGAACCTCCTGGATTTTCTCGAGTTGTGGCAGGTGCTCTCGACATACGACCGTGACCTCAGGGACAGTGTAGCAGATGTGTCACGCTTCCCGTCGCGGGGATCAAGGGATCTGTGGCTTTTCCCACGAGGCTTTCCCACAGGGCTGTCCCACGTGCCACCATGGTGTGAGTGGATCCTCGGCGTGAAAGTCGAGGCATTGCGGGGAAAACAGGTTCCTCTGAAATGGACTGAGATATCTGGGGGACTCTTGGAATGGTGGCACCCCTGGAGTTCCTCTCGCCTTTCCTATTGAGAACCCTTGCTCTTGAGAGGCCACGGGAACGCTGAAAAATCTTTCTTGACTAAGAAGGATAGGATCCCTCATCTCGAGCTACCAGGCGGAAACGGGGTTCCTCTGGATGTGGGCGGGACCCTCGTGCTTCCTCTCGAGTGGAGACGGGTATTTCGGGGAACTTCTTGAGTTGCAGCAAGGACCCTTTTAAATTTCCAGAGTTTAGGTGTGATTAGCCTCCAGACGCCTCAGAGGAAATGGGCCTCATCTCGCCTGGAGCGGAGAACCTCCTGGATTTTCTAGAGTCTCTCGAGTTACGACGGGGACCTCAGGAACCCGCTCTGGTGGCCTCAGGAAAGGCCAGTGCCCATGGGAGTTGCAAGGGGGCCTTTCGGGATTCCTCTCCCGTCGATGTCGGGGCCTAAGACCTTGTGTGGAGTCGGGGCTGGAACCTGAGGATTCCTCTCCAGTGCTGACATGGATCTTGGGGTACTTCTAGAGTCTCTCCTGGGGAGTCAGTGCTCATCTCGTGTGGGGGCATGCACGTGAGCTTTCCTCACGAACTGTAGCAGCAGTGTCACACTTCCTGTCGCGGGAATCAAGGGATCTGTGGCTTTCCCTCGAGGCTTTCCGACGAGGCTTTCCCACAGGGCTGTCCCACGTGGGACATGCCATGGTGGAGTGAGTGGATCCTCGGCGTGAAAGTAGAGGCAGTGCAGGGAAAACAAGTTCCTCTGGAATGGACTGAGACATCTGGGGGGTCCCTTGGAATTGTGGCACGACACTGGGGTTTCTCTCGCCTTTCCTGTTGAGAGCGCCTCTTCTTGAGATGCGACAGGAAAGCGGGAATTCTTTCCAGACGAAGCAGGAAAAGAATCCCTAATCTCAAGCTACGAGGTGGAAACCAGGCTCCTCTGGATGTGGGCGGGACCCTCGTGCTTCCTCTCGAGTGGAGACTGGTATGTCGGGGAACTTCTTGAGTTGCAGCAAGCGTGTGAAGGACCCTTTGGAAGTTCCAGAGGTTAGGTGTGATTAGCCTCGAGACGCCTCAGCGGAAATGGGCCTCATCTAGCCTGGAGGGGAGAACCTCCTGGATGTTCTCGAGTTGCTGCAGGTGCTCGCGACTTAAGACGGGGACCTCAGGGACCTGCTCTTGTGGCCTCAGGAAGGCCAGTCCCCATGCGAGTAGCTCGGGGCCTTTGGGATTCTCTCCCTTCGATGCCGGGGTCTAAGACCTTGTGTGGAGTCGGTGCTGGAACCTGAGGATTCTACTCCAGTGCTGACATGGACCTTAGGGTACTTCTGGAGTCTCCCCAGGGGAGTCAGTCCTACTCTCAGTGGGGCATGCACGTGCGCTTTCCTCCCGCGTTGTAGCAGCAGTGTCACCCTCCCGTCGCGTGGATCATGGGATCAGTGGCTTTCCCTCGAGGCTTTCCCACGAGGCTTTCCCACAGGGCTCTCCCACGTGCCACCATGGTGTGAGTCGATCCTCGGCTTGAAAGTCGAGGCAGTGCAGGGAAAACAGGTTTCCCTGGAATGGACTGAGACATCTGGGGGACTCTGGGAATGGTGGCACGACCCTGGAGTTCTCTCGCCTTTCCTGTGGAGAGCGCCTCCTCTTGAGATGCGACGGAACGCCGGGAATTCTTTCCCGACCACGCAGGGAAAGGATCCCTCCTCTCGAGCTAGGAGGCGGAAACGGGGCTGCTCTGGATGTGGGCGGAACTCTCGTACTTCCTCTCAAGTGGAGACGGGTATGTCGGGGAACTTCTTGAGTTGCAGCCAGGGTGGGTAGGACCCTTTGGAAGTTCCAGAGGTTAGGTGTGATTAGCCTCGAGACGCGTCAGCCCAAATGGGCTCATCTCGCCTGGAGGGGAGAACCTCCTGGATTTTCTCGAGTTGCGGCAGGTGCTCTAGACTTAAGACTGGGACCTCAGGGACCCGCTCTGGTGGCGTCAAGAAAGGCTAGTCCCCATGTGTGTTGCCGAGGGCCTCTCGGGATTCCTCTCCCGTCGATGCCGGGGCCTAATACCTTGTGTGGAGTCAGTGCCGGAAACTGAGCATTCCTCTGAAGTCCTGAAATGGATCTTGGGTACTTCGGGAGTCTCCCTAGGGGAGTCAGTCCTTTTCTCGAGTGGGGGCATGCACGTTCGCTTTCTCCCGAGCTCTAGCAGCAGTGTCACGCTTCCCGTCGAGTGGAAAATGGATCTGTGGCTTTCCATCGAGGCTTTCCCACGAGGCTTTCACACAGGGCTGTCCCACGGGCCACCGTGGTGTGAGTCGATCCTCGGCTTGAAAGTGGAGGCAGTGCTGGGAAAACAGGTTTCCCTGGAATGGACTGAGACATCTGGGGGACTCTCGGAATGTGGCACGACCCTGGAGTTTCTCTCGCCTTTTCTGTGGAGAGCGCCTTCTCTTGAGATGCGACAGGAAAGCCGGGAATTCTTTCCCGACCACGCAGGGAAAGGATCCCTCCTCTCGGATAGGAGGCGGAAACGGGGCTCCTCTGGATGTGGAGGGACTCTCGTGCTTCCTCTAGAGTGGAGTCGGGTATTTCGGGGAACTTCTTGAATTGCAGCAAGGGTGTGAAGGACCCTTTGGAAGTTCCAGAGTTTAGGTGTGATTAGCCTCGAGACGCCTCAGTGGAAATGGGCCTCATCTCGCCTGGAGGGGGGAACCTCCTGGATTTTCTCGAGTTGCGGCAGGTGCTCTCGACTTACGATGGGGACCTCAGGGACCCGCTCTGGTGGCCTCAGGAAAGGCCAGTCCCCATGCGAGTTGCTCGGGGGCCTCTCGGGATCCCTCTCCTTTCAATACCGGGGCTTAAGACGTTGTGTGGTGTCGCCGGAACCTGAGTATTCCTCTCAAGTGCTGACATGGATCTTCGGGTTCTTTTGGAGTCTCCCAAGGGGAGTTAGTCCTCGTCTCAAATGGGGGATTGCACGTGTGCTTTCCTCCCGAGCTGTAGCAGCAGTGTCACGCTTCCCTTCGCATGGATCAAGGGATCTGTGGCTTTCCCTCGAGGCTTTCCCACGAAGCTTTCCCACAGGGCTGACCCACGTACCACCGTGGTGTGAGTGGATCCTCGGCTTGAAAGTCGAGGCAGTGCCGGGAAAACAGGTTTCCCTGGAATGGACTGAGATATCTGGGGGAACTTTGGGAATGTTGGCACGACCCTGGAGTTCCTCTCGCCTTTCCTGTGGATAGCGCCACCTTTGAGATGGGACGGGAACGCCGGGAATTCTTTCCCGACCCTGCAGGGAAAGGATCCCTCCTCTCGAAATATGAGGCGGAAACGGGGCTCCTCTGGATGTGGGCGGACTATCGTGCTTCCTCTCGTGTGGAGACGGGTTTGTCGGGGAACTTCCTGAGTTGCAGCAAGGGTGTGAAGGACCCTTTGGAAGTTCCAGAGTTAGGTGCCATTAGCCTCCAGACGTCTCAGCGGAAATGGGCCTCATCTCGCCTCGAGGGGAGAACCTCCTGGATTTTTCGAGTTGCGGCAGGTGCTCTCGACTTGAACGGGGACCTCAGGGACCCACTCTGGTGGCCTCAGGAAAGGCCAGTCCCCATGCAAGTTGCTCGGGGCCTCTCGGGATTCCTCTCCCGTCGATGCCCGGGCCTAAGACCTTGTGTGGAGTCGGTGCCGGAACCTGAGGATTCCTCACCTGTGCTGACCTGGAACTTGGGGTACTTCTGGAGTCTCCCCTGGGGAGTCAGTCCTCGTCTCGAGTGGGGCATGCACCTGTGCTTTCCTCCCGAGCTGTAGCAGCAGTATCACGCTTCCCGTCGAGTGGATCAAGGGATCAGTGGCTTTCCCTCGAGGCTTTCCCACGAGGCTTTCCCACAGGGCTGTCCCACGTGCCAACGTGGTGTGAGTCGATTCTCGGCTTGAAATGGAGGCCAGGGAAAACAGGTTTCCCTGGAATGGACTGAGACATCTGGGGGACTCTGGGAATGGTGGCACGACCCTGGAGTTCCTCTCGCCTGTCTTGTGGAGAGCGCCTCCTCTTGAGATGCGACGGGAACGCCGGGAATTCTTTCCCGACCACGCAGGGAAAGGATCCCTTCTCTCGAGCTAGGAGGCAGAAACGGGGCTCCTCTGGATGTGGGCGGACTCTCGTGCTTCCTCTCGAGTGGAGACGGGTATGTTGGGGAACTTCTAGAGTTGCAGCAAGGGTGTGAAGGACCGTTTGGAAGTTCCAGAGGTTAGGTGTGATTAGCCTCGAGACGCCGCAGCGGAAATGGACCTCATCTCGCCTGGAGGGGAGAACGTCCTGGATATTCTCGAGTTGCGGCAGGTGCTCTAGACCTACGATGGAAACCTCAGGGACCCGCTCTGGTGGCCTCAGGAAAGGCCAGTCCCCTTGCGAGTTGCACAGGGGCCTCTCGGGATTCCTCTCCTGTCGATGCCGGAGCCTAAGACCTTGTGTGGAGTCGGTGCCGGAACCTGAGGATTCCTCTCCAGTGCTGACATTGTTATTGGGTATTTCTGAGGTCTCCCCAGGGGAGTCAGTCCTCGTCTCGTGTGGGGCATGCACGTGCACTTTCCTCCCGAGCTGTAACAGCAATGTCACGCTTTCCATCGAGTGGATCAAGGAATCTGTGGCTTTCCCACGAGGCTTTTTCCCACAGGGCTATCCCACGTGCCACCGTGGAGTGTGTCGATCCTCGGCGTGAAAGTCGAGGCAGTGCAGTTAATACAGGTTTCCCTGGAATGGACTGAGACATCTGGGGACTCTTGGAATGTTGGCCGACCGTGGAGTTCCTCTCGCCTTTCCTGTAGAGAGCGTCTCATCTTGAGATGCGCTGGGAACGCTGGAAATTCTTTACAGACCAAGCAGGGAAACGATCCGTCATCTCGAGCTAAGTGGTGGAAACGGGGCTGCTTTGGATGTGGGCGGGACCTCGTGCTTCCTCTCGGGTGGAGACGGGTATGTCGGGGAAATTTTTGAGTTGCAACAAGGATGTGAAGGACCCTTTGGAAGTTCAGAGTTTAGGTGTGATTAGCCTCAAGACGCCTCAGTGGGAATGGGCCTCATCTCTCCTGGAGGGGAGGACCTCCTTGATTTTCTCGAGACGCGGCAGTTGTTCTCGACCTACGACCGGGACCTCAGGGACCCGCTCTGGTGCCTTCAGGAAAGGCCAGACACCGTGCGAGTTGCTAGGGGGCCTCTCGGGTTTACTCTCCCGTCGATGCCGGGGCCTAAAACCTTGTGTGGAGTCCGGGCCTGAACCTGAGGATTCTTCTCCAGTGCTGACATGGATCCTGGGGTACTTCTGGAGTCTCCCCAAGGGAATCAGTCCTCTTCTTTAGTGGGGGCTATTCACGTGTGCTTTCCTCCCGAGCTGTAACAGCAGTGTCATGCTTCCCGTCCCGTGGATTAAGGGATCTGTGGCTTTTTCTCGAGGCTTTCCCACGAGGCTTTCCAAGATGCTTTCCCACAGGGCTGTTCCTCGTGCCATTGTGGTGGGAGTAGATCCTCTGCGTCAAACTCGAGGCAGTGTAGGGAAAACAAATTCGTGGGAAAGCCTCGAGGGAAAGCCACAGATAACGTGATTCACGTGACAGGAAGCATGACACTGCTGCTACAGCTCGGGAGGAAAGCGATTGTGCATGCCCCATCTCGAGCCGAGGACTGACTCCCCTGTGGAGACTCCAGTAGAACCCGAAGTTCCTTGTCAGCACTGGAGAGGAATCCTCAGGTTCAGGCCCGGACTCCACACAAGGTCTTAGACCCCGGCATCGACGGGAGAGGAATCCCGAGAGGCCCCCTAGCAACTCCCATGGGGACTGGACTTTCCTGAGGCCACGAGAGCGGGTCCCTGAGGTCCCCGTCGTAAGTTGAGAGCACCTGCCACAACTCAAGAAAATTCAGGAGGTTCTGCCCTCCAGGCGAGATGAGGCCCATTTCCGCTGAGGCGTCTCGAGGCTAATCACACTTAAGCTCTGGAACTTCCAAAGGGTCCTTCACACCCTAGCTGAAACACAAAGAAGTTCCCCGACATACCCGTCTCCACTCGAGAGGAAGCACGAGGGTCATCAAACATCCAGAGGAGCTCCGTTTCCGCATGGAGCTCGAGATGACGGATACTTTCCCTACTTCTTCGGGAAAGAATTCCCGGTGTTTCCCGACGAATCTCAAGAGGAGGCGCTCTCTACAGAAAGGTGAGAGGAACTCCAGGGTCGTGCCACCATTCCTAGAGTCCCCCAGATGTCTCAGTCCATTCTAGAGGAAACTGTTTTCCCTGTACTGCCTCGACTTTCAAGCCGAGGATCGACTCACACCACGGTTTCACGAGGTACAGCCCTGTGGGAAAGTCTCGAGGGAAAGCCACCGATCCCTTGATCCACGCGCCGGGAAGTGAGACACTGCTGCTACAGCTCGGGAGGAAAGCGCTCGTGCATGCCCCACTCGAGCCCAGGACTGACTGCCCTGTGGAGACTCCAGAATTACTCCAAGATCCATGTCAGCACTGGAGAGGAATCCTCAGGTTCTGGCCCCGACTCTACACAAGGACTTAAGCCCCAGCATCGATGGGAGAGGAATCCCGAGAGTCACCCTAGCAACTCGCATGGGGACTGGCCTTTTCTGAGGCCACCAGAGCGGGTCCCGTAGGTGCCCGTCGTAAGTCGAGAGCACCTGCTGCAACTCGAGAAAATCCAGGAGGTTCTCCCCTCCATGTGAGAGGAGGCCCATTTCCGTGGAGGAGTCTCACGGCTAATCACACCTTATCTCTGGCACTTCCAAAGGGTCCTTCACACCCTTGTTGCCACTAAAGAAGTTTCCCGACATACCCGTCTCCACTTGAGAGGAAGCATGAGGGTCCCTCCCAGATCCAGAGCAGCCCGTTTCAGCCTCGTAGCTCGAGATGAGGATCCTTTCCTTGCTTCATCGGGGAAAGACTTCCCGCCGTTCCCGTCGCATGTCAGGAGGATGCTCCTCCACAGAAAGCAAGAGAAACTCCAGGGTCCTTCCAAAAAGAGTCCCGCAGATGTCTCAGTCCATACCAGAGAACCTGTTTCCTGCCGAGGATCTACTCACACCACTGTGGCACGTGGGACAGCCTTGGGAAAGCCTCGTGAGAAAGTCTTGAGGGAAGCCACAAATTCCTTGACTGACGTGAACTGCGCGCGCGGGGGAAAGCGCACGTGCATGCCCCCCACTTCGAGGAGGACTGACTTCTCTGGGCAGACTCCAGAAGTACCCCAAGATCCATGTCAGCACTGGAGAGGAATCCTCAGGTTCCGGCTTCAACTCCACACAAGGTCTTAGGCCCCGGCATCGACCTGAGAGGAATCCCGAGTGGCCCCCTAAAACCTTGCAATGTGACCTTTCCTGAGGCCACCAGAGCGGGTCCCTGACGTCCCCGTCGTAACTCGAGAGCACGTGCCACAAGTCGAGAAAATCCAGGAGGTTCTCCCCTCCAGGCGAGATGAGGCCCATTTCCGCTGAGGCGTTTCGAGGCTAATCACACCTAACCTCTGGAACTTCCAAAGGGTCCTTCACACCCTTGTTGCAACTCAAGAAGTTCCCCGACATACCCGTCTCCACTCGAGAGGAAGCACGAGGTTCCCGCCCACATCCAGAGGAGCCCGGTTCCGCCTCATAGCTGGAGATTAGGGATCCTTTCCCTACTTTGTCAGGAGAGAATTCCCAGTGTTCCCATCACATCTCCAGATGAGGCGCTTTCAACAGGAAAGGCGAGAGGAACTCCAGGGTAGTCCCACCATTCCAAGAGTCCCCCAGATGTCTCAGTCCATTCCAGAGGATCCTGTGTTCCCTGCACTGCCTCGACGTTCACGCCGATGATTGACTCACACCGCGGAGGCTCTTGGGACAGCCTTGGGAAAGCTTCGTGTGAAAGCCTCGAGGAAAGCCTCGAGGGAATGCCTCAGATCCCTTGTACCACGCTACAGGAAGTTTGACGCTTCTGCTACAGCTTGGGAGGTAAGCGCACGTGCATGCCCCCAATGAAGACGAAGACTGACTCCCCTTTCGAGACTCCAGAATTACCCCAAGATACATGTCAGCTGTGGACAGGAATCCTCAGGTTCCGGCCCCGACTCCACACAAGGTCTTAGGCTCCGGGCATCGACTGGGAAGGACCCCTAGATGCCCCCTAGCAACTCGCCTGGCGACTGGCCTTTCCTGAGTCCACCAGAGCGGATCTCTGTGGACCCCGTCGTAACTCGAGAGCACCTGCCACAGCTCGAAAAAATCCAGGAGATTCTCCCCTCCAGGCGCAATGAGCGCCCATTTCCGCTGAGGCATCTCGAGGCAAACCACTCCTAACCTCTGGAACTTCGAAAGAGTCCTTCACACCCTTGCTGCAACTCAAGAAGTTCCCCGACATACCTGTTCCTCTTCACTTTCTGCCATAGTTGTGATGTCATCTGCATATCTAAGTTTATTGATATTTCTCCCAGCAATCTTGATTCCAGCTCACGTATCTTCCATCCCAGCATTTTTCATGATGTACTCTTCATATAAGTTAAATAAACATGGTGACAATATACAGCCTTGACATACTCCTTTTCCTTTTTGGAACCAGTCTGTTGTTCCATGTCTTGTTCTAACTGTTGCTTCCTGACCTGCATACAGGTTTCTCAAGAGACAGGTCAGGTGGTCTGGTATTCCCGTCTCTTTCAGAATATTTCCCAATTTATTGTGATCCACACAGTCAAAGGCTTTGGCATAGTCAATAAAGCAGAAAGATGGTTTTTGTTTTCGGAACTCTCTTGCTTTTTCAATGATCCTTGGATGTTGGCAATTTGATCTCTGGTTTCTCGACATTTTTTATTCATTTATTTATTTATTTTTTAATTGTTTAGTTTTTTATTTTTTAAATTTTAAAATCTTTAATTCTTATATGCATTCCCATACATGAACCCCCCTCCCACCTCCCTCCCCATAACATCTCTCTGGATCATCCCCATGCACCTGTCCCAAGCATGATTGTATCCTGGCGTCAGACATAGACTGGCCGATTCAATTCTTACATGATAGTATACATGCTAGCATGCCATTCTCCCAAATCAT
>NW_017194278.1:0-9410 GCF_001704415.2 Capra hircus
TCCTGTTGAGAGCGGCTCCTCTTGAGATGCGACTGGAACGCCGGGAATACTTGACCGGACCACGCAGGGAAAGGATCCTCCTCTCGAGCTAGGAGGCAGAAACGGGGCTCCTCTGGATGTGGGCGGGACTGTCGTTCTTCCTCTCGAGTGGAGACGAGTATGTCGGGGAAATTCTTGAGTTGCAGCAAGGGTGTGACGGACCCTTTGGAAGTTCAGAGGTTAGTTTTGATTAGCTTGGAGACGCCTCATTGGAAATGGGCCTCATCTCGCCTGGAGGGACAACCTCCTGGATTTTCTCGGTTGCAGAAGGTGCTCTCGACTTGCGACGGGACCTCAGGGACCCGCTCTGGTGGCCTCAGGAACGGTCAGTCCCCATGTGAGTTGCTCGGGGGCCTCTCGGGATTCCTCTCCCGTCGATGCCGGGGCCTAAGACCTTGTGTGGAGTCGTTGCTGCAACCTGAGGATTCCCCTCCAGTGCTGACATGGATCTTGGGGAACCTCTGGAGTCTCCCAGGGGAGTCAGTCCTCGTCTCGTGTGGGGCATGCACATGGCTTTCCTCTCGAACTGTAGCAGCAGTGTCGCGCTTCCCTTCGCGTGGATCAAGGGATCTGTGGCTTTCCCTCGAGGCTTTCCCACGAGGCTTTCCCACAAGGCTGTCCCCACGTGCCACTGTTGGTGTGAATCGATCCTCGGCTTGAAATTCGAGGCAGTTGCAGGGAAAACAGGTTTCCCTGGAATGGACTGAGACATCTGGGGAACTCTGGGAATGGTGGCACGACCCTGGATTTCCTCTCGCCTTTCCTGTGGAGAACGCCTCCTGTTCAGATGCGCGGGAATGCCAGGAATCCTTTCCCGACGACACAGGGAGAGAATCAATCCTCTCGAGCTATGAGGCGGAAACGGGGCTCCTCTGGATGTGGGCGGGACTCTCTCGTGTTTCCTCTCGAGTGGAAGACGGGTATGTCGGGGAACTTCTTGAGTTGCAGCAAGGGTGTGAAGTACCCTTTGGAAGTTCCAGAGGTTAGGTGTGATTAGCCTCGAGACGCCTCAGCGGAAATGGGCCTCATCTCGCCTGGAGGGGAGAACCTCCTGGATTTTCTCGAGTTGCGGCAGGTGCTTTCACGTTAGGACGGGGACCACAGGGACCCGCTCTGGTGGCCTCAGGGAAGGCCAGTCCCCATGCGAGTTGCTCGGGGGCCTCTTAGGATTCCTCTCCCGTTGATGCCGGGGGCCTAAGTCCTTGTGTGGAGTCGTTGCCGGAATCTGAGGATTCCTCTCCAGTGCTGACATGGATCTAGGGGTACTTCTAGAGTCTCCCCAGGGGAGTCAGTCCTCGTCAGATTGGGGGCATGCACTTGGGCTTTCCTGCCGAGCTGTAGGAGCAGTGTCACGCTTCCCTTCGCGTGGATCAAGGGATCTGTGGCTTTCACTCGAGGCTTTCCCACGAGGCTTTCCCAAGAGGCTTTCCCACGAGGCTTTTCCCACAGGGCTGTCCCACGTGCTACCGTGGTGTGAGTCGATCCTCGGCTTGAAAGCCGAGGCAGTGTAGGGAAAACAGGTTTCCCTTGAATACACGGAGACATCTGTGGGACTCTGGCAATGGTGTCACGACCCTGGAATTCCTCTCGCCTTTCCTGTGGAGAGCGCCTCCTCTTGGGATGCGACGGGAACGCCGGGAAATTTTTCCCGATCACGCAGGGAAAGGATCCCTCCTCTCAAGCTAGGAGGCGGAAACGGTGCTCCTCTGGATGTGGGCGGGACTCTCGTGCTTCCTCTGGAGTGGAGACGGTATGTGGGGGAACTTCTTGAGTTGCAGCAAGGGTGTGAAGGACCCTTTGAAAGTTCCAGAGCTTAGGTGTGATTAGCCTCGAGACGCCTCAGCGGAAATGGGCCTCATCTCGCCTGGAGGGGAGAACCTCCTGGATTTTCTCGAGTTGCGGCAGGTGCTCTCGACTTACGACGGGGACCTCAGGGACCCGCTCTGGTGGCCTCAGGAAAGGTCTCTGCCCATGCGAGTTGCTCGGGGGCCTCTCGGGATTCCTCTCCTGTCAATGTCGGGGCCTAAGACCTTGTGAGGAGTCGCTGCCGGAACCTGAGGATTCCTCTCAAGTGCTGACATGGATCTTGGGGTACTTCTGGTGTCTCCCCAGGGGAGTCAGTACTCGTCTCGAGTGGGGGCATGCACGTGCGCTTTCCTCCCGAGCTGTAGCAGCAGTTTGATTCTTCCTGTCGAGTGGATCAAGGGATCTGTGGATTTCCCTCAAGGCTTTCCCACGAGGCTTTTCCACGAGGCTTTCCCACAGGGCTGTCCCACGTGCCACCGTGGTGTGAGTCGATCCTCGGCTTGAAAGTCGAGGCAGTGCAGGGAAAACAGGTTTCCCTGGAATGGAATGAGACATCTGGGGGATTCTGGGAATGGTGGCACGACCCTGGAGTTCCTCTCGCTTTTTCTGTGGAGAGCGCCTCCTCTTGAATTGCGACGGGAACGCCGGGAATTCTTTCCCGACCACGCAGGGAAAGAATCCCTCCTCTCGAGCTAGGAGGCAGGACATGGGGCTCCTCTGGATGTGGGCGGGACTCCCGTGCTTCGTCTCGAGTGGAGACGTGTATGTCGGGAAACTTCTTGAGTTGCAGCAAGGGTGTGAAGGACCCTTTGGAAGTTCCAGATATTAGGTGTGATTATCCTCGAGACGCCTCAGCGGAAATGGGCCTCATCTCGCCTGGAGGGGGAGAACCTCCTGGATTTTCTCGAGTTGTTGCAGGTGCCTCTCAACTTAAGACGGGACCTCAGGGACCGCTCTGGTGGCCTCAGGAAAGGCCAGTCCCCAAGCGAGTTGCTCTGGAGCCTCTCGGGATTCCTCTCCCGTCGATGCCGGGGGGCCTAAGACCTTTCTGGAGTCCGGGGCCAACCCTGAGGATGCCTCTCCATTGCTGACATGAATCTTTCCGTACTTCTGGAGTCTCGCCAGGGGAGTCATTTCCTCATCTCGTGTGGGGGCATGCCCCTGCCATTTTCCTCACGAGCTGTAGCAGCAGTGTCACGCCTTGCTGACGTGTGGATCAAGGGATCTGTCGCTTTCCATTGAGGCTTTCCCACGAGGCTTTCCAACAGGGCTGTCCCACGTGCCACGGTGGTGTGAGTCGATCCTCGGCGTGGACGTCGAGGCAGTGCAGGGAAAACAGGTTCTTCCTGAATGGACTTAGACATCTGGGGGACTCTTAGAATGCTGGCAAGGGCCTGGAGTTCCTCTCGTCTTTCCTGTTGAAAGCGCCTCCTCTTGATATGCGACGCGAAGGCCTGGAATTCTTTCCCGAAGACGAAGGGAAAGGATCCCTCTTCTCGAGCTACGAGGCGGAAACGGGGGCTCCACTGGATGTGGGCGGGACCCTCGTCCTTCCTCTCGAGTGGAGATGGGTATGTCGGAGAACTTCTTGACTTGCAGCAAGGGTGTGAAGGACCCTTTGGAAGTTCCAGATGTTAGATGTGATTAGCCTCGAGACGCCTCAGCGGAAATGGGCCTCATCTCGCATGGAAGGGAGAACCTCCTGGATTTTCTCGAGTTGCGGCAGGTGCTCTCGACTTACGATGGGGACCTCAGGACCCGCTCTGGTGGCCTCAGGAATCGCCAGTCCCCATGCGAGTTGCTCGCGGGCCTCTCGGGATTCCTCTCCCTTTGATGCTGGGTCCTAAGACCTTGTGTGGAGTCAGTGCCGGAACCTGAGGTTTCCTCTCCAGTGCTGACATGGATCTTGGGGTACTTCTGGAGTCTCCCAGGGGAGTCAGTAATCGTCTCTAGTGGGGGAATGCACGTTCGCTTTCCTCCCGAGCTGTAGCAGCAGTATCACGCTTCCCTTCGCGTGGATCTAGGGATCTGTGGCTTTCCCTCGAGGCTTTCCCATGAGGCTTTCCCACGAGGCTTTCCCACAGGGCTGTCCCACGTGCCACCGTGGTGTGAGTCGATCCTCGGCTTGAAAGTCGAGGCTGTGCAGGGAAAACACGTTTCTCTGGAATGGACTGATACATCTGGGGGACTCTGGGAATGGTGGCAGGACCCTGAAGTTCCTCTCGCCTTTCCTGTGGAGAGCGCCTGCTCTTGAGATACGACGGGAACGCCGGGAATTCTTTCCCAACCACGCAGGGAAAGGATCCCTCCTCTTGAGCTAGGAGGGGAAAAAGGGGCTCCTCTGGATGTGTGCGGGACTCTCGTGCTTCCTCTCGAGTGGAGACGAGAATGTCGGGGATCTTCTTGAGTTGCAGCAAGTGTGTGAAGGACCCTGTGGAAGTTCCAGAGGTTAGGTGTGATTAGCCTGGAGACGCCTCAGCGAAAATGGGCCTCATCTTGCCTGGAGGGGAGAACCTCCTGGATTTTCTCGAGTTGTGGCAGGTGCTCTCGACTTACGACGGGGACCTCAGGGACCCGCTCTGGTGGCCTCAGGAAAGGCCAGTCCCCATGCCAGTTGCTCGGGGGGCCTCTCGGGATTCCTCTCCCGTTGATGCCGGGGCCTAAGACCTTGTGTGGAGTCGGTGCCAGAACCTGAGTATTCCTCTCCAGTGCTGACATGGATCTTGAGGTCTTCTGGAGTCTCCCCAGGGGAGTCAGTAATCGTCTCTAGTGGGGGCATGCACGTGCGCTTTCCTTCCGAGCTATAGCAGCAGTGTCAGTCTTCCCTTCGCGTGGATCAAGGGATCTGTGGCTTTCCCTTGAGGCTTTCACACGAGGCTTTCCCACGAGGCTTTCCCACAGGGTTTTCCCTCGTGCCACCGTGGTGAGTCGATCCTCGGCTTCAAAGTCGAGGCAGTGCAGGGAAAACAGGTTTCACTGGAATGGACTGAGACAACAGGGGGACTCTGGGAATGGTGGCACGACCCTGGAGTTCCTCTCGCCTTTCCTGTGGAGAGCGCCTCCTCTTGAGATGCGACGGAAACGCCGGGAAATCTTTCCAGATCACGCAGGTAAAGAATCCCTCTTCTAGAGCTAGGAGGAGGAAAGGGGCTCCTCTGGATGTGAGCGGGACTCTCGTGTTTCCTCTCGAGTGGAGACAGGTGTGTCGGGGAACTTCTTGAGTTGCAGCAAGGGTGTGAAGGACCCTTTGGAAGTTGCAGAATTTAGGTGTGATTAGCGTCGAGACGCCTCAGCGGAAATCGGCCTCATCTCGCCTGGAGGCGAGAGCCTCCTGAATTTTCTCGAGTTGCGGAAGGTGCTCTCCACTTACGACAGGAACCTCAGGGACCCACTCTGGTGGCCTCAGGAAAGGCCAGTCCCCATGCGAGTTGCTCGTGGGCCTCTCGGGATTCCTCTCCTGTCTATGCTGGGACCTAAGACCTTGTGTGGAGTCGGTGCCGGAACCTGAGGATTCCTCTCCAGTGCTGACATGGATCTTGGGGAAGTTCTGGAGTCTCCCCAGGGGAGTCAGTCCTCGTCTCGAGTGGGGGCATGCACGTGTGCTTTCCTCCCGAACTGTAGCAGCAGTATCACGCTTTCCTTCACGTGGATCAAGGGATCTGTGTCTTTCCCTCGAGGCTTTCCCACGAGGCTTTCCCAGGAGGCTTTCCACAGGGTTGTCTTACGTGCCACCGTGTTGTGAGTCGATCCTCGGCTTGAAAGTCGAGGCAGTGAAGGGAAAAACAGGTTTCCCTGGAATGGACTGAGACATCTGGGGGACTCTGGGAATGGTGGCACGACCCTGGAGTTCCTCTCGCCTTTCCTGTGGAGAGCGCCTCCTCTTGAATGCGACAGGAACGCCGGGAATTCTTTCCCGACCAGGCAGGGAAAAGATCCCTGCTCTCGAGCTAGGAGGCGGAAACGGGGCTCTTCTGGATGTGGGGCGGAACTCTCGTGCTTCCACTCGGGTGGAGACGGGTATGTCGGGGAACTTCTTGAGTTACAGCAACGGTGTGAAGAACCCTTCGGAAGTTCCAGAGGTTAGGTGTGATTAGCATCGAGACGCCTGAGCGGAAATGGGCCTCATCTCGCCTGGAGGGGAGAACCTCCTGGATTTCTCGAGTTTCGGCAGGTGCTCTCGACGTACAGGCGGGGACCTCAGGGACCCGCTCTGGTGGACTCAGGAAAGGCCAGTCCCCATGCGAGTTGCTCGGGGGGCCTCTCGGAATTCCTCTCCCGTCGATGCCGGGGCCTAAGATCTTGTGTGGAGTCGGTACCGCGAACCTGAGGATTCCTCTCCAGTGCTGACATGGATCTTGGGGTACTTCTGGAGTCTCCCCAGGGGAATCAGTCCTCGTCTCGAGTGGGGGCATGCACGTGCGCTTTCCTCCCGAGCTGTAGCAGCAGTGTCACGCTTCCCTTGGAGTGGATCAAGGGATCTGTGGCTTCCCCTCGTAGGCTTTCCCACGAGGCTTTCTCACAGGGCTGACCCACGAGCCACCGTGGTGTGAGTCAATCCTTCGGCTTGAAAGTCGAGGCAGTGCAGGGAAAACAGGTTTCCCTGGAATGGACTGAGACATCTGGGGGACCCTGGTAATGGTGGCACGACACTGGAGTTCCTCTTGCCTTTCCAGTGGAGAGCGCCTCTTCTTGAGATGCGAAGGGAAATGCCGGGAATTCTTTCCAGAACACGCAGGGAAAGGATCCCTCCTCTCGAGCTATGAGGCGGAAACGGGGCTCCTCTGGATGTGGGCGGGACTCTAGTGCTTCCTCTCGAGTGGAGACGAGTATGTCGGGGAACTTCTTGAGTTGCAGGCAAGGGTGTGAAGGACCCTTTGGAAGTTCCAGAGGTTAGGTGTGATTAGTCTTAAGATGCCTCAGCGGAAATGGGCCTCATCTCGCCTGGAGGTGAGAACCTTCTGGATTTTCTCGAATTGCGGCAGGTGCTCTCGACTTATGACGGGGACCTCAGGGACCCGCTCTGGTGGGCCTCAGGAAAAGGGCCAGTCCCCATGCCGAGTTGCTCGGGGGGCCTTTCGGGATTCCTCTTCCGTCGATGCCGGGCCTAAGATCTTGTGTGGAGTCGGTTAGGTACCTGAGGATTCCTCTCCAGTGCTGACATGGATCTTGGGGTACTTCTGGAGTCTCCCCAGGGGAGTCAGTCCTCTTCTCGAGTGGGGGCAATGCACGTGTGCTTTCCTCCCGAGCTGTAGCCAGCAGTGTCGCGCTTCCCTTCGCGTGGATCAAGGGATCTGTGGCCTTCCCTCTAGGCTTTCCATCTAGGCTTTCCCACGAGGCTTTCCCACAGGGCTGTCCCACGTGCCAGCGTGGTGTGAGTCGATTTCCGGCTTGAAAGTCGAGGCAGTTCAGGGAAAACAGGTTTCCCTGGAATGGACTGAGACATCTGGGGGACTCAGGGAATTGTGGGCACGACCCTGGAGTTCCTCTCGCCTTTCCTGTGGGAGCGCCTCCTCTTGAGATGCGACGGAAACGCCGGGGATTTTTTCCCGATCACGCAGGGAAAGGATCCCTCCTCTCGAGCTAGGAGGCGGAAACGGGGTTCCTCTGGATGTGGCGGGACTCTCGTGCTTCCTGTCGAGTGGAGACGGGTATGTCGGGGAACTTCTTGAATTGCAGCAAGGGTGTGAAGGACCCTTTGGAAGTTCCAGGGGTTAGGTGTGATTAGCCTCGAGACGCCTCAGCCGAAATGGGACTCATCTAGCCTGGAGGGGAGAACATCCTAGATTTCTCGAGTTGCGGCAGGTTCTTTCGACTTTGGATGGGTACCTCAGGTATCCGCTCTGGTGGCCTCTGGAAAGTCCAGTCCCCATGCGAGTTGCTTCGGGGCCTCTCGGGATTTTCTCTCACGTCGATGCCGGGGCCTAAGCCCTTGTGTGGAGTCTGTGCCGGAACCTGAGGATTTCTGTCCAGTGCTGACATGGATCTTCGGGGTTCTTCTGGAGTCTCCCCAAGGGAGTCAGTCCTCGTCTCGAGTGGGGGCATGCACGTGTGCTTTCCTACCGAGCTGTAGGAGCAGTGTCACGCTTCTCGTCAAGTGGATCAAGGGATCAGTGGCTTTCCTTCGAGGCTTTCCCACGAGGCTTTCCCACGAGGCTTTTCCACAGGGCTGTCCCACGTGCCACCGTGGTGTGAGTCGATCCTCGGCTTGAAAGTCGAGGCAGTGCAGGAAAACAGGTTTCCCTGGAATGTACTGAGACATCTGGGGGACTCTGGGAATGGTGGCACGACCCTGGAGTTCCTCTCGCCTTTCCTGTGGAGAGCGCCTCCTCTTGAGATGCGACAGGAAGGCCGGAATTCTTTCCCGACCACGCAGGGAAAGGATCCCTCCTCTCGAGCTAGGAGGCGGAAACGGGCTCCTCTGGATGTGGGCAGAACTCTCGTGCTTCCTCTCGAGTGGAGACTGGTATGTCGGGGAACTTCTTGAGTTACAGCAAGGGTGTGAAGGACCCTTTGGAAGTTCCAGAGCTTCGGTGTGATTAGCCTCGAGACGCCTCAGCGGAATGGGCCTCATCTCGCCTGGAGGGAGAACCTCCTCGATACTCTCGAGTTGAGGCAGTGCTCTCGTGTTACGACGGGGACATCAGGGACCAGCTCTGGTGGCCTCAGGAAAGGCCAGTCCGATGCGAGTTGCTTGGGGCCTCTCGGGATTCTTCTCCCGTCGATGCCGGGGCTTAAGATCTTGTGTGGAGTGGGTGCCGGAACTTGAGGATTCCTCTCCAGTACTGACATGGATCTTGGTGTATTCTGGAGAATCCCCAGGGGAGTCAGTCCTCGTCCCGAGTGGGGCATGCACGTGTGCATTCCTCCCGAGCTGTAGCAGCAGTGTCGCGCTTCCCTTCGCGTGGATCAAGGGATCTGTGGCTTTGCCTCGAGGCTTTCCCACGAGGCTTTCCCACAGGGCTGTCCCACGTACCAGCGTGGTGTGAGTCGATCCTCGGCTTGAAAGTCGAGGCAGTGCAGGGAAAACAGTCATTAACTGAGACATCTTTGGGACTCTGGGAATGGTGGCACGACCCTGGAGTTCCTCTCGCCTTTCCTGTGTAGAGCGCTCCTCTTGAGATGCACCGGAACGCTGGGAATACTTGACCGACCACGCAGAAAAGGATCCCTCCTCTCGAGCTAGGGGCAGAAACGGGGCTCCTCTGGATGTGGCGGGACTGTCGTGCTTCCTCTCGAGTGGAGACGGTATGTCGGGGAACTTCTTGAGTTGCAGCAAGGGTGTGAAGGACCCTTTGGAAGTTCCAGAGGTTAGTTTTGATTAGCTTCGAGACGCCTCATTGGAAATGGGCCTCATCTCGCCTGGAGGGACAACCTCCTGGATTTTCTCGGGTTGCGGCAGGTGCTCTCGACTTGCGACGGGGACCTCAGGGACCCGCTCTGGTGGCCTCAGAAACGGTCAGTCCCCATGCGAGTTGCTCGGGGGCCTCTCGGGATCGTCTCCCGTCGATGCCGGGGCCTAAGACCTGTGCTTGGAGTCGTTGCTGCAACCTGAGGATTCCCTCCAG
>NW_017194279.1:0-9410 GCF_001704415.2 Capra hircus
TCGAGACGTCTCAGCAGAAATGGGCCTCATCTCCCCGGGAAGGGAGAACCTCCTGGATTTTCTCGAGTTGCGGCAGGCGCTCTCGACTTACGACGGGCTCCTCAGGGACCAGCTCTGGTGGCCTCAGGAAAGTCCAATCCCCATGCTAGTTGCTCGGGGCCTTTCGGCATTCCTCTCCCATCGATTCCCAGGCCTAAGACCTTCTGCGGTGTCGGTGCCGGAACCTGAGGATTCCTCTCCAGTGCTGACATGGATCTTGGGTACTTCTGGAATAGCCCCAGGGGAGTCAGTCCTCGTCTTGAGTGGGGGCATGCACGTGTGCTTTCCTCCGAGCTGTATCAGCAGTGTCACACTTCCCTTCCCGTGGATCAAGGAATCTGTGGCTTTCCTCGAGGCTTTCCCAGCAGTCTTTCCAAGAGGCTTTCCACAGGGCTGTCCTACGTGCCACCGTGGTGTGATTCGATCCTCGGCTTGAAAGTCGAGGCAGTGCAGGGAAAACAGGTTTCCCTGGAATGGACTGAGACATCTGCGGGACTCTGGGAATGGTGGCACGACCCTTGAGTCCTCTCGCCTTTCAGGTGGAGAGCGCCTCCTCTTGAGATGCAAATGGGAACGCCGGAATTCTTTCTCGACCCTGCAGGAAAGGATCCCACCTCTCGAGCTAGGAGGCGGCAACGGGGCTCCTCTGGATGTGGGCGGGACGCTCGTGATTCCTCTCGAGTGGAGACAGGTATATCCGGGAACTTCTTGAGTTGCAGGAAAGGTGTGAAGGACCTTTGGAAGTTCCAGAGGGTAGGTGTGATTAGCCTCGAAACGCCTCAGCAGAAAGGAGCCTGACCTCGCCTGGAGGGGAGAACCTCCTGGATTTTCTCGAGTTGCTGCAGGTGCTCTCGACATATGACGGGTATCTCAGGGACCCGCTCTGGTGGCCTCAGGAAAGGCCAGTCACATGCGCGTTGCCTGGGGACCTCTCGGGATTCCTCTCCCATCGATGCCAGGACCTAAGACCTTGTGTGGAGTCGGTGCCTGAACCTGAGGATTCCTCTCCAGTGCTGACATGGATCTTGGGTTACTTCTGGAGTCTCCCAGGGGAGTCAGTCCTCGTCTCGTGTGGGGGCATGCAGGTGCGCTTTCCTTCAGAGCTGTAGCAGCAGTGTCACGCTTCCCTTCGCGTGGATCAAGGGATCTGTGGCTTTCCCTCGAGATTTCCCCACGAGGCTTTCCCACGAGGCTTTCTCTCGAGGCTTTCCCAGAGGGGGCTGACCCACGTGTCACCGTCGTGTGAGTCGATCCTCGTCTTGAACGTCGAGGCAGTGCAGGGAAAACAGGTTTCCCTGGAATGGACTGAGATATCTGGGGGACTCTGGGAATGGTGGCACGACCCTTGGGTTCCTCTCGCCTTTCCTGTGGAGAGCGCCTCCTCTTGAGATGCGAGGGAATGCCGGGAATTCTTTCCCGACCACGCAGGAAAGGATCCCTCCTCTCGAGCCATGAGGCGGAAACGAGGCTCCTCTGGATGTGGCGGGACTCTCGTGCTTCTCTCGAGTGGAGCAGGGTATGTCGGGGAACTTCTTGAATTGCAGCAAGGGTGTGAAGGACCCTTTGGAAGTTCCATAGGTTAGGTGTGATTATTTTCGAGACGCCTCAGCGGAAATTGGCCTCATCTCGGAAGGGAGAACCTCCTGGATTTTCTCGAGTTGCGGCAGGTGCTCTCGACTTACGAAGGGGACCTCAGGGACCCTCTCTGGTGGCCTCAGGAAAGGCCAGTCCCATGCGAGTTGCTCGGCGGCATCTCGGGATTCCTCTCCCGTCGATGCCCGGGCCTAAGACCTTGTTTGCAGTCGGTGCCGGAACCTGAGGATTCCTCTCCAGTGCTGACATGGATCTTGGGTACTTCTGGAGTCTCCCCAGGGGAGTCAGTCCTCGTCTCGAGTGGGGGCATGCACGTGCGCTTTCCTCCCTAGCTGTAGCAGCAGTGTCACGCTCCCCTTCGCGTGGATTAAGGGATCTGTGGCTTTCCCTCGAGGCTTTCACATGAGACTTTCCCACGAGGCTTTCCCACAGGGCTGTCCCACGTTCCACCGTCGTGTGTGACGATCCTCGGCTTGAAAGTCGAGGCAGTCAGGGAAAACAGGTTTCCCTGGAATGGACTGAGACATCTGAGGGACTCTGGGAATGGTGGCACAACCCTGGAGTTCCTCTCGCCTTTCCTGTGGAGATCGCCTCCTCTTGAGATGCGCTGGGAACACTGGGAACTCTTTCCCGATCACTGAGGGAAAGGATCCCTCCTCTCGAGCTAGGAGGCGGAAACGGGGCTCCTCTGAATGTGGGCGGGACTCTCGTGCTTCCTCTCGAGTGGAGACGGGTTTGTTGGGGATCTTCATGAGTTGCAGCAAGGGTGTGAAGGACCCTTTGGAAGTTCCAGAGGTTAAGTGTGATTAACCTTGAGACACCTCAGCGGAAATGGTCCTCATCTCGCCTGGAAGGGAGAACCTCCTAGATTTTCTCAAGTTGCTGCAGGTGCTCTCTACCTACGACGGGGACCTCAGGGACCCGCTCTGGTGGCCTCAAGGAACGGCCAGTCCCCATGGGAGTTGCTCGGGGAGACTCACGGGATTCCTCTCCATCGATGCGCGGGGCCTAAGACCTTTGTGGAGTTGGTGCCGTAAAGTGAGGATTCCTCTCCAGTGCTGACATGGATCTTGGAGTACTTCTCGAGTCTACCCAGGGCAGTCAGTCCTCGTCTCGAGTGGGTGCATGCACGTGCGCTTTCCTCCCGAGCTGTAGCAGCAGTGTCACGCTTCCCTTCGCGTGGATCAAGGGATCTGTGGCTTTCCCTCGAGGCTTTCCCACGAGGCTTTCACACAGGGCTGTTCCACGTGCCACCGTGCAGTGAGTCGATGCTCGGCTTGAAAGTCGAGGCAGTGTAGGGAAAACAGGTTTCCCTGGAATGGACTGAGACATCTGGGGGACTCTGGGAATGGTGGCACGACCCTGGAGTTCCTCTCGGCCTTTCCTGTGGTTGCGCCTCCTCTTGAGATGCGACGGGAACGCCGGGAATTCTTTCCGGATAACGCAGGGAAAGGATCCTTCCTCTCGAGCTATGAGGCGGAAACGGGCTCCTCTGGATGTGGGCAAGACTCTCGTGCTTCCTCTCGAGTGGAGAGGGGTATTTCGGGGAACTTCTTGAGTTGCAGCTAGGGTTTGAAGGCCCCTTTGTTAGTTCCAGATGCTTGATGATTAGCCTCGAGACGCCTCATCGGATATGGGCCACATCTCGCCTGGAGGGGAGAACCTCCTGGATTTTCTCGAGTTGCAGCTGGAGGTCTCGACTTACGACTTGGACCTCAGAGACACGCTCTGGTGGCCTCATGAAAGGCGAATCCCCAAGCAAGTTGCTCGTGGGCTTCTCGGGATTCCACTCCCGTCGATGCCGGGGCCTAAGACCTTGTGTGGAGTTACTGCCACAACCTGAGGATTCCTCTCCAGTGCCTACATGGATCTTCGGACACTTCTGGAGTCTCCCAGGGGCGTCAGACCTCGGCTCGAGTGGGGGCATGCACGTGCGCTTTCCTCCCGAGCTGTAGCAGCAGTGTCACGCTTCCCTTCGCATGGATCAATGAATCTGTGGTTATCACTCGAGGCTTTCCCAAGAGGGTTTCCCACGAGGCTTTCCACAGGGCTGTCCCACGTGCCACCTTGGTGTGAGTCTATCCTTGGCTGGTAAGTCGAGGCAGTGCAGGGAAAACAGTTTTCCCTGGAATGGACTGAGACATCTGGGGGACTCTGGGAATGGTGGCAACACCCTGGAGTTCCTCTCGCCTTTCCTGTGGAGAGCGCCTCCTCTTGAGAAGCGACGGGAAACGCTGGGTATTCTTTCCCCGACCACGAAAGGAAATGATCCCTCCTCTCGAGCTAGGAGGCGGAAACGGGGTTACTCTGGATGTGAGCGGTACTCTCGTGCTTCCTCTCAAGTGGAGACTGGTATGTCGGGGAACTTCTTAAGTTGCAGCAAGGGTGTGAATCACTCTTTGGAAGTTACAGAGGTTAGGTGTGATTAGCCTCGAGACACCTCAGCAGAAATGGGCCTCATCTCGCCTAAGGGGAAAACCACCTGGATTTTCTCTAGTTGCGGCAGGTGCTCTCGACTTACGATGGGGACCTCAGGGACCCGCTTCTGGTGGCCTCAGGAAAAGGCTAGTATCCATGCGAGTTTCTCGGGGTCCTCTCGGGACTCCACTTCCGTCGATGCCAGGGGCCTAAGTCCTTGTGTGGAGTAGGTGCCGGAACCTGAGGATATTCCTCTCCAGTGCTGACATGGATCTTGGGCTACTTCTGGAGTCTCCCCAGGGGAGTCTTTCGTCGTCTCGAGTGGGGGCATGCACGTGCGATTTCCTCCCGAGCTGAAGCAGCAGATTCACGTTTCCCTTCCCGTGGATCAAGGGATCTGTGGCTATCCCTCAAGGCTTTCCCACGAGGCTTCTCATAGGTTTGTACCACGTGCCACCGTAGTGTGAGTCGTTCCTCGGCATGAAAGTCGAGGCAGTGCGGGAAAACAGGTTTCCCTGGAATGGACTGAGACATCTGGGGGTCTCTGGGAATGGTGGCCCGACACTGGAGTTCCTCTCGCCTTTCCTGTGGAGAGCGCATCCTCTTGAGCTGCGACGGAAACACCGAGAATTTTTTCCCCGAACACGCAGGGAAAGGATCCCTTCTCTCGAGCTAGGAGGTGTAAATGGGGATCCTCTGGATGAGGGCGGGACACTCGTACTTCCTCTCGAGTGGAGACGGGTATGTCGGGGAACTTCTTGAGATGCAGAAAGGGTGTGAAGGACCCTTTGGAAGTTCCAGAGGTTAGGTGTGATTAACCTCGAGACGCCTCAGCGGAAATGGGCCTCTTCTTGCCTGGAGGGGAGAACCTCCTGGATTTTCTCGAGTTGCGGCAGGTGATCTCGACTTACGACGGGGACATCAGGGACCTGCTCTGGTGGCCTCAGGAAAGGCCAGTCCCCAAGCGAGTTGCTCGGGGCCTCTCGGGATTCCTCTCCCGTCGATTCCGTGGCCTAAGACCTTGTGTGGAGTCTGGGCCGGAACCTGAGGATTCCTCTCCAGTGCTGACATGGATCTTGGGGTACTTCTGGAGTGTCCCCAGCGGAGTCAGTCCGCGACTCGAGTGGGGGGTACACGTGCGCTTTCCTCCCGAGCTTTAGCAGCAGTGTCAGGCTTCCCGTCGAGTGGATTAAGTGATCTGTGGCTTTCCCTCGAGGCTTTCACATGAGGCTTTCCCAAGAAGCTTTCCCACAGGGCTGTCCCACGTGCCACCGTGGTGTGAGTCGATTATCGGCTTGAAAGTCGAGGCAGGGCAGGGAAAACAGGTTTCCCTGGAATGGACTGAGACATCTGGGGACTCTGGGAATGGTGGCACGACCCTGGAGTTCCTCTCGCCTTTCCTGTGAGAGCGCCTCCTCTTGAGATGCGACGGGAACGCCGGGAATTCTCTCCCGACCACGCAGGGAAAGGATCCCTCCTCTCGAGCTAGGAGGCGGAAACGGGGCTCCTCTGGATATGGGGGGCTCTCGTGCTTCCTCTCGAGTGGAGACGGGTTGTCGGGGAACTTCTTGAGTTGCAGTAAGGGTGTGAAGGACCCTTTGGAAGTTCCAAAAGGTTAGGTGTGATTAGCCTCGACGCCTCAGGGAAATGGGCCTCATCTCGCCTGGAGGGAGAACCTCCTGGATTTTCTCGAGTTGCGGCAGGTGCTCTCGACTTACGACGGGGACCTCAGGGACCCGCTCTGGTGGCCTCAGGAAAGGCCAGTCCCCATGCGAGTTCTCGGGGCCTCTCGGGATTCCTCTCCCGTCGATGCCGGGGCCTAAGACTTGTGTGGACTCGTGCCGGAACCTGAGGATTCTTCTTCAGTGCTGACATGGATCTTGGGGTACTTCTGGAGTCTCCCCAGGGAGTCAGTCCTCGTCTCGAGTGGGGGCATGCACGTGCGCTTTCCTCCCGAGCTTTAGCAGCAGTGTCACGCTTCCCTTCGCGTGGATCAAGGGATCTGTGGCTTTCCCTCGAGGCTTTCCCACGAGGCTTTCCACAGGGCTGTCCCACGTGCCACGAGGTGTGAGTCGATCCTCGCTTGAAAGTCGAGGCAGTGCAGGGAAAACAGGTTTTCCCTGGAATGGACTGAGACATCTGGGGGACTTGGAAATGGCACGACCCTGGAGTTCCTCTCGCCTTTCCTGTGGAGAGCGCCTCCTTTGAGATGCGACGGGAACGCCGGGAATTCTTTCCCGACCACGCAGGGAAGGATCCCTCCTCTCGAGCTAGGAGGCGGAAACGGGCTCCTCTGGATGTGGGGGAATCTCGTGCTTCCTCTCGAGTGGAGTCGGGTATGTCGGGGAACTTCTTGAGTTGCAGCAAGGGTGTGAAGGACCCTTTGGAAGTTCCAGAGTAAGGTGTGATTAGCCTCGAGATACCTCAGTGGAAATGGGCCTCATCTCGCCTGGAGGGGAGAACCTCCTGGATTTTCTCGAGTTGCGGCAGGTGCTCTCGACTTACGACGGGGACCTCAGGGACCACTCTGGTGGTCAGGAAAGGCCAGTCCCCATGCGAGTTGCTCGAGGGCCTCTCGGGATTCCTCTCCGTCGATGCCGGGCCTAAGACCTTGTGTGGAGTCAGTGCCGGAACCTGAGGATTCCTCTCCAGTGATGACATGGATCTTCGGGGACTTCTGAAGTCTCCCCAGGGCGTAAGTCCTCGTCTCGAGTGGGGGCATGCACGTGCGCTTTTCCTCCCGAGCTGTAGCAGCAGTGTCACGCTTCCTTTTTCGTGGATCAAGGGATCTGTGGCTTTCCCTCGGCTTTCCCATGAGGCTTTCCCACAGGGCTTTTCCCACGTGCCACCGTGGTGTGAGTCGATCCTCGGCTTGAAAGTCGAGGCAGTGCAGGGAAAACAGGTTTCCCTGGAATGGACTGAGACATCTGGGGGACTCTGGGAATGGTGGCACGACCCTGGAGTTCCTCTCGCCTTTCCTGTGGAGAGCACCTCCTCTTGAGATGCGAAGGAATCCGCGGGAATTCTTTCCCGAGCACGCAGGAAAGGATCCCACCTCTCGAGCTAGGAGGCGGAAATGGGGCTACTGTGGATGTGGTGGGACACTCGTGCTTCCTCTCGAGTGGAGTCGGGTATGTCGGGGAAATTCTTGAGTTGCAGCAAGGGTGTGAAGGACCCTTTGGAAGTTCCAGAGGTAAGGTGTGATTAGCCTCCTGACGCCTCAGCGGAAATGGGCCTCATCTCGCCTGGAGGGGGGAACCTCCTGGATTTTCTCGAGTTGCGGCAGGTGCTCTCGACTTACGACGGGGACCTCAGGGACCCGCTCTGGTGGCCTCAGGAAAGGCCAGTCCCCATGCGAGTTGCTCGAGGCCTCTCAGGATTCCTCTCCGTCGATGCTGTGGCCTAAGACCTTGTGTGGAGTCAGTGCCGGAACCTGAGGATTCTCTCCCAGTGCTGACATGGATCTTGGGTACTTCTGGAGTCTCCCCAGGGGTGTCAGTCCTAGTCTCTCGAGTGGGGGCATGTACGTGTGCTTTCCTCCCGAGCTGTAGCAGCAGTGTCGGCTTCCCTTCGCGTGGATCAAGGGATCTGTGGCTTTCCCTCGAGGCTTTCCACCAGGCTTCCCACGAGGCTTTCCCAAAGGGCTGTCCCACTGCCACCGTGGTGTGAGGCGAACCTCGGCTTGAAAGTCCAGGCAGTGCTGGGAAAACAGGTTTCCCTGGAATGGACTGAGACATCTGGGGGACTCTGGGAATGTGGCACGACCCTGGAGTTCCTCTCGCCTTTCCTGTGGACAGAGCCTCCTCTTGAGATGCGACGGGAACGCCGGGAATTCTTTCCCAAACCACGCAGGGAAGGATCCCTCCTCTCGAGCTAGGAGGCAGAAACGGGGCTCCTCTGGATGTGGCAGAACTCTCCTGCTTCCTCTCGAGTGGAGACGTGTATGTCGGGGAACTTCTTGAGTTGCAGCAAGGGTGTGAAGGACCCTTTGGAAGTTCCAGAGGTTAGGTGTGAATTAGCCTCGAGACACCTCAGCGAAAATGGGCCTCATCTCGCCTGGAGGGGAGAACCTCCTGGATTTTCTCGAGTTGCGGCAGGTGCTCTCGACTTACGACGGGGCCTCAGGGACCCACTCTGGTGGCCTCAGGAAAGGCCAGTCCCCATGCGAGTTGCTCGGGGGCCTCTCGGGATTCCTCTCCCGTCGATGCCGGGGCCTAAGACCTTGGGTGGAGTCGGTGCCCGGAACCTGAGCATTCCTCTTCAGTGCTGACATGGATCTTGGGGTACTTCTGGAGTCTCCCCAGGGCGTCAGTCCTCGTCTCGAGTGGGGGCATGCACGTGCGCTTTCCTAGCCGAGCTGTAGCAGCAGTGTCGCTCTTCCCTTCGCGTGGATCAAGGGATCAGGGGCTTTCCCTCGAGGCTTTCCCACGAGGCTTCCCCACAAGGCTTTCCCACGTGCCCACCTGTCACCGTGGTGTGAGGTGAACCGGCTTGACAGTCCAGGCAGTGCTGGGAAAACAGGTTTCCCTGGAATGGACTGAGACAGCTGGGGGACTCTGGGAATGGGGCCTGATCCTGGAGTTCTCTCGCCTTTCCTGTGGAGAGCGCCTCCCTTGAGATGCGACCGGAACGGCTAGGAATTCTTTCCCGACCACGCAGGGAAAGGATCCCTCCTCTCGAGCTAGCAGGCGTAAACGGGGCCACTCCTGGATATGACGGGACTTCGGATTCCTCTTGAGTGGAGAACGGTATGTCGGGGAATTTCTTGAGTTGCAGCAAGAGTGTGAAGGACCCTTTGGAAGTTCCAGAGGTAAGGTGTGATTAGCCTCGAGATACCTCAGCGGAAATGGGCTCAGCTCGCCTGGAGGGGAGAACCTCCTGGATTTTCTCGAGTTGCGGCAGTGCTCTCGACTTACGACGGGGACCTCAGGGACCGCTCTGGTGGCCTCAGGAAAGGCCAGTCCCCATGCGAGTTGCGCTGGGCCTCTCGGGATTCCTCTCTCCGTCGATGCAGGGCCTAAGACCTTGTGTGGAGTCGGTGCCTGAACCTGAGGATTCCTCTCCAGTGCTGACATGGATCTTGGGTACTTCTGGAGTCTCCCCTGGGGTGTCAGTCCTCGTCTCGAGTGGGGCCATGCAGGTGCGCTTTCCTCCCGAGCTTTAGCAGCAGTGTCATGCTTCCTTCGCGTGGATCAAGGGATCTGTGGCTTTCCTCTCGAGGCTTTCCACGAGTCTTTCCACAGGCTGTCCAACGTGCCATCAGCGGTGTGAGTCGATCCTTGGCTTGAAAGTCGAGGCAGTGAAGGGAAACAGGTTTCCCTGGAATGGACTGAGACATCTGGGGACTCTGGGAATGGGCA
>NW_017194280.1:0-9410 GCF_001704415.2 Capra hircus
AAGCCTTCGAGGGAAAGCCACAGATCCTTGATCCACGCGCGATGGAATGCACTGCTTCCACAGCTCGGGAGGAAAGCGCACGTGCATGCCCCACTCGAGACGAGGACTGACTCCCCTGGGGAGACCAGAAGTACCCAAGATCATGTCAGCACTGGAGAATAATTCTCAGTTTACGGCCCCGACTTCACAAAAGGTCTTAGGCCCCAGCATTGAAGGGAGAGGAATCCCGAGAGGCCAATAAGCAACTCGCACGGAGAGTGGCCTTTCCTGAGGCCACCAGATAGGGTCCCTGTGGTCCCCGTCGTAAATCGAGAACACCTACCGCAACTCGAGAAAATCCTGGAGATTCTCCCCTCCAGGCTAGATGAGGCCCATTTCCGCTGAGGCGACTCGAGGCTAATCACATCTAACCTTTGGAACTTCCATAGGGTCCTTCACACCCTTGCTGCAACTCAAGAAGTTCCCCGACATACCTTGTCCACTCGAGAGGAACCGCGAGCGTCCCTTGCACATCCAGAGGAGGCCCTTTTCCTCCTTGTAGCTCGAGATGAGGGATCCTTTCCCTGCGTGTTCGGGAAAGAATTCCCGCATTCCCGTCGCATCTCAAGAGGAAGCGCTCTCCACAGGAAAGGCGAGAGGAACTCCAGGGTCGTGCCACCATTCCAAGAGTCCCCCAGAGGACTGAGTCCATTCCAAAGGAAACTCTTTTACCTGCACTGCCTTGACTGTCACGCGAGGATCGACTCACACACGGTGGCACGTGGACAGCCCTGTGTGTTAGCCTCGTGGGAAAGCCTCATGGGAAATCCTACAGGGAAAGCCACACATCCCTTGATCCACCCGTCGGGTAGCATGACACTGCTGCCACCGTTAGGGAGGAAAGCCCACGTGCATTTCCCCACTCGAGACGAGGACTGACTCCCCTGGGAGAGTCCAGATGTACCCAAAAATCCACGTCAGCACTGGAGAGGAATCCTCAGTTTCCGGTCCCAACTCAACACAAGGTCTTCGACTCGGGAAATTCAAGCAGTTAAAAGATCTCTCCTTTGGAGCCTCGAGGGGGGATCGGGGCTTCTCTGGATGCGGGCGGGACCCTCGTGCTTCCTTTGAGTGTAGACGGGTATGTCGGGAAAGCTCTTGAGTTGCAGCAAGTGTGTGAAGGAACCATTGGAAGTTCCAGAGGTTAGGTGTGCTTAGCCTCTAGATGCGTCAGTGGAAATAGGCCTCATTTTGCCTGTAGGGGAGAATCTCCTGGATTTTCTCGAGTTACGGCAGGTGCTCTCGAATTACGACGGGGACCTCAGGGACCCGGTCTCGTGGCCTCAGGAAAGGCCAGTCCCCATGCAAGTTGCCAGGGGACTCTCGGGATTCCTCTTGGGTCGATGCCGGGGCCTAAGACCTTGTGTGGAGTCGAGGCCGGATCCTGAGGATTCCTCTCCAGTGCTGACATGGTTCTTGGGTACTTCTGGAGTCTCCCCAGGGAAGTCAGTCCTCGTCTCGAGTGTGGGCATGCACGTGCGCTTTCCTCCCGAGCTGTAGCAGCAGTGTCACGCTTCCTAACGCGTGGTCAAGGGATCTGTAGCTTTCACTCAAGTCTTTCCTTCAAGGCTTTCCCAAGAGTCTTTCCCACAGGGCTGTCCACCTGCCACCATGGTGTGAGTCGATCCTCGGCTTGAAAGTCGAGGCAGTGCAGGGAAAACAGGTTCCTCTGGAATGGACTGAGACATCTGGGGGACTCTTGGAATGGTGGTACGACCCTGGAGTTCCGCTCGCCTTTCCTGTGGAGAGCGCCTCCTCTTGAGATGGGACGGGAACGCCGGGAATTCTTTCCGACAAGCAGGGAAAGGATCCGTCATCTCGAGGTCCGAGGCAGAAACGGGGCTCCTCTGGATGTGGGCAGGACCCTCGTGCTTCCTCTGGAGTGGAGACGGTATGTCGGGGAACTTCTTGAGTTTCAGCAAGGTTGTGAAGGAACCTTTGGAATTTCCAGAGTTTAGGTGTGATTAGCCTCGAGAGCCTCAGCGGAAATTGGCCTCATCTTGCCTGGAGGGAGAACCTCCTGGATTTTCTCGAATTGTGGCAGGTGTTCTCAACGTACGCTGGGACCTCAGGGACCCGCGGTCAGGAAAGGCCAGTTCCCATCCGAGTGGCTACGGGGCCTCTCGGGATTCCTCTCCCGTCGATGGTGGCCTAAGACCTTGTGTGAAGTCGAGGCCGGTACCTGAGGATTCCTCTCCCGTGCTGACATGGTTCTTGGGGTACTTCTTGAGTCTCCCCAGGGGTGTCAGTCCTCTTCTCAGCGGGATCATGCAAGAACGCTTACCTCCCGAGCTGCAGTAGCAGTGTCACGCTGCCCGTCGCGTGGATCAAGAGATCTGTGTCTTTCCCTCGAGGTATTTCCACGGGGCTTTCCCACTCGCTGTCCCACGTGCCACCGTGGTGCCAGTCGATCCTCGGCGTGAAATCAAGGCAGTGCAGGGAAAACAGGTTCCTCTGGAATGGACTGAGACATCTGGGGGACTCTTGGAATTGTGGCACGACCCTGGAGTTCCTCTCGCCTTTCCTGTGGAGAGCGCCTCTTCTTGAGATGGGTGGGAACGCCGGGAATTCTTTCCCGACCAAGCAGGAAAGTGCCGTGGTCCAGCCCCGGTGGATCCAGGTGATTCGAAGGTGGGGACGTAGTCATTGTCTTTGGAAATATACATATTTAATCCCAGATATAAAGAGATTAGAAATGGATAGTGTAGTAGGAAGATTATTGGAGAAAAAGAGGCTGAATAACTTGGATTACGTGGAATAGCATCCATCCTCCAGTAGAGAATTCAGCCAGAAAAACGGGAGCAAAAAAGAAGCGACATGGGGGAATCAGTCTTTCCGGAAACTGATCTGATTTCTTTATTTTTGGTTTTGCTTGTATACCTCTTGTTACACATAGGGATGAATACAGAGTCACGCAGGAGTCGGCATCCTGACCTTTATCAAAATCAGGTGCTTCACATAAATGTATAAAAAAAAGGTCTTAGGGATCTTACATCATCTTCTGGCCATGAATGAGACCTGCTGACATTTTATGATCCTTTCTTTCTGATAACCAAATAAACTTATTTCTTCCAAGGGTGTTTTTCTTAAACCAGGCACCACCCTCCAAATAAAGTTACATTCCTATAGGGTGAGGGTGTAGTGAGTTACAATCAAGAAAGGAATTTATTTAACCCAAGGTTAACATGATTAGTCTTAAAGGTGAATTCTTATTTTCCTATATGCTTAAAGGTTAATACTTATTTCTCCTATATACTAGTTATATTCATTATAAGGGTAGGGAACATGGAGATTTATCAGCAAACATCAGCCTAACAAATGAAAATCCTTTCATCAATTCTCCCTTAAGATCTATTTAGTCTTAAGATATGATAAAGTTACATTCTTACATAGAAAGGACACAGTGATATATAACAAAGTACAGTGATCTATTACAAAAGTGAAAATCCATTAACTCAAAAAGTCTAGTATTGCTAACATCAAAAACTGCTATATTTCCTTTGCTATATTCCAAATACATTGATTAATATATTCCCAAGTGCCTAAGGATATGGAGGCCTGGTGGCAATCATTGACTCAACAAGAAGAAAAAGTCCTATGCTAATTAAGACTCTCAAAATACTCCAAAACTCTCTGTGCTGTTTACAGTTGAGAGGTAGTAAACAATCTTGCGCCTAGTGGCAGCAGTATGGATAATCCTGTCACACAAGCTGGTCTGTCAGCAGAGAGGTTTGACCTAAAATATCCTTGTCCCACCCAGAGCAGGGAATTAGCAGCAATTTTTGACACAACAAATGAAGAACCTTCACCAATATAATTCCTAACCAACTATACTAATAATTTCTAACTCCCCAAAATAATTTGCCTTTAGTAAGTCTAAAACATCTCATGCCTCTCAGGTTGGGAGGCTGTAAACAATCACATGTGGCCGGACAAACCTATAAAGGTGGGCTAGATAACCTTCAGAGGAGTCGCAAGCTGAAACACTCTTGTCATGCCCAAGAATATTTATTGCCTTGAAGCTGCACGTTTACTTCTTCTCCGAGAGAAACAGTTATGGGGGAGAGCCCCCGTAAAGTCAGAAGTGTAGGTGAGAGCATAAAACAGACTCTGGTTTTGGGGTTCGATGCTCGGGAACAGGGGGTTACCTGAGGCTTGATCACGCCTTTGCGCATGCCAAGCCTCCTTCCTCATGACCTTTGCCATAGGCGGAATTCCTCACGCTGGCCCCCCGAAGGAAAGGATCCCTCATCTCGAGCGACGAGGCGGAAACGCGCCTCCTGTGGATGTGGGGGGGGACCATCTTGCTTATTCTCGAGTGGAGACGGGTATGTCGGGGAACTTCTTGAGTTGCAGCAAGGGTGTAAAGTACCTTTTGGAAGTTCCAGAGGTTAGGTGTGATTAGCCTCGAGACACCTCAGTGGAAATGGGCCTCATCTCGCCTGGAGGGAGAACCTCCTGGATTTTCTCGAGTTGCGGCAGGTGCTCTCGACTTACGACGGGACCTCAGGGGCCAGCTCTGGTGGCCTCAGGAAAGGCCAGTCCCCATTCAAGTTTCTAGGGGGCCTCTCAGGATTCCTCTCCTGTCGATGCCGGGCCTAAGACCTTGTGTGAAGTCGGGGCTGGAACCTGAAGATTCCTCTCCAGTGCTGACATGGATCTTGTGGTACTTCTGGAGTCTCCCCAGGGGAGTCAGTCCTCGTCTCGAGTGGGGGCATGCACGTGCGCTTTCCTCCCGAGCGGTAGCAGCAGTGTCACGCTTCCCGTCGCGTGGATCAAGGGATCTGTGGCTTTCCCTCTAGGCTTTCCCATGAGGCTTTCCCACAGGGCTGTCCCACATGCCACCTTGGTGTGAGACGATCCTCGGCGTGAAAGTCGTGGCAGTGCAGGGAAAACAGGTTCCTCTGGAATGGACTGAGACATCTGGGGAACTCTTGGAATGGTGGCACGACCCTGGAGTTCCTCTGGCCTTTCCTGTGGAGAGCACTTCCTCTTGAGATGCGACGGGAACGCCAGGAATTCTTTCCCGACCACGCAGGGAAAGGATCCCTCCTCTCTAGATACGAGGCGGAAACGGGGCTCCTCTGGATGTGGGCGGGACCCTCGTGCTTCATCTCGAGTGGAGACGGGTATGTCGGTGATCTTCTTGACTTGCAGCAGGGGTGTCAAAGACCCTTTGGAAGTTCCAGAGGTTAGGTGTGATTAGCCTCGAGATGCCTCAGGGGAAATGGGCCTCATCTCGCCTGGAGGGGAGAACCTCCTGGATTATCTTGAGTTGGAGCAGGTGCTCTCGTCTTAGGATGGGGACCTCAGGGACCCGCTCCTGTGGCCTCAGAAAAGGCCAGTGCCCATGGGAGTTGCTAGGGGCCTCTCAGGATTCCTCTCACGTCGATGCCGGGGCCTAAGACCTTGTGTGGAGAGCCCGAGCGGAGGCGGCGCGGAGCGTTTCGGTTCTCAGTGCCTGGGGCACCGGTGTGTGGTGTGAGGCTGCGGCGGAGCCTCTACACTGAAGGTGCGAGAGGTTGGCAGCTTCGATTGAAGCACATCGAGCGGCGACAGCAGTGAAAGTCATGAGCGACAGCGGCGAGGAGAACTACGGCGAGGGGGAATCCCGTTCTGCTTCCAGAAGCGGAAGTGCTCATGGATCTGGGAAATCTGCAAGTCATACCCCTGCAAGGTCTCGCTCCAAGGAAGATTCCAGGCGTTCCAGATCAAAGTCCAGGTCCAGATCGGAATCTAGGTCTAGATCCAGAAGAAGTTCTCGGAGGCATTATACAAGGTCACGATCTCGGTCCCGGTCCCATAGAAGATCTCGTAGCAGATCTTACAGCAGAGATTATCGAAGACGGCATAGCCACAGTCATTCTCCCATGTCTACTCGCTGGCGTCATGTTGGGAATCGGCAAATCCTGATCCTAACTGTTGTCTTGGAGTATTTGGATTGAGCTTGTATACTACAGAAAGAGATCTAAGAGAAATGTTCTCTAAATATGGCCCAATTGCTGATGTATCTATTGTATATGACCAGCAGTCTAGACGTTCAAGAGGATTTGCCTTTGTATACTTTGAAAATGTAGATGATGCCAAGGAAGCAAAAGAGCGTGCCAATGGAATGGAGCTTGATGGATGTAGGATCAGAGTTGACTTCTCCATAACGAAAAGACCACATACTCCAACAGCAGGAATTTACATGGGGAGACCTACCTATGGCAGCTCACGCCGTCGAGATTACTATGACAGAGGATATGATCGAGGCTATGATGATCGGGACTATTACAGCAGATCGTACAGAGGAGGAGGAGGAGGAGGAGGAGGATGGAGAGCTGCTCAAGACAGGGATCAGAAATACAGAAGACGGTCACCTTCTCCCTACTATAGTCGTGGAGGATACAGATCACGTTCCAGATCTCGATCATACTCACCTCGTCGCTATTAAAGCATGAAGATGAAGACTTTCTGAAACCTGCCTAGAGTTGGGATATTGTTTGTGGACAATATTTTTTATTGTCTCCTGTTTAAAAAGTGAACAGTGCCTGGTGAAGTTAGGTGACTTTTACACCTTTTATGATGACTACTTTTGGTGGAGTTGAAATGCTGTTTTCATTCTGCATTTGTGTAGTTCGGTGCTTTGTTCAAAGTTAAGTGTTTTCAGAAAAGTATGTTTTACATGTATTTTTTTACAGTCTAAAATTTTGACTGCTGAGAAGTTTCTATTGTACAGAACTTCATTTAAATGGTTTTTCTACTGAATACAGGGTATTCTGAAGATTGAAGCCTGTGTGTAAAATGCTACCAAATGGCAAAAAGCAACAATAACGTTTGGTTTTTACTTTTCTTTCTAACATATCAATGCTTAGGAGAACTGTTCTGATTAGATTGTCAGTAGTAAATTAAAGAAAAAAATGCCCGTTTTCCTCGAGTCCATGAAACATACCATACTTAATATACCTGCAGTTAAGTGATAAAAATTACGCTCTGTAACTCTATACTGCTAGTGTTAAAAACTAAAGATCTTTCAATACAGCAAATGCTTAATGCTTATATAAATGTGACTTTGTCAGCCTTTATGTAATCTGTATTATACATAGCAGGGAATAAGATGAGTTGCACAATGTATGCCTTAAAAAGGCTATTTCTTAAAGCTGTTAGAAGGGGATAATGGTATTTCAATTAGTAATCAGCAAGTGAAAATAATATTCCACCACAAATGTACTCTTGTTCTTCTAGCTTTTAAGACTATATGGAAAAACTGGGTGCTTCAGAGTTTTGAGAAAAAAGAAGGGAACACTACACCTGTGTTGTGGATGATCTGAAGACTTTGCCTGTTCATTTTTTAAATACTACTTTCAGGTTCTTTGCTTACCAAAGGAGGCCCAATTTCACTCAAAAGTTTTGAGAACTGTGTTTAAATAAATGCAAAGAAAAGAGTAAAAAGGAAAGGAAAAAAAAAGACCTTGTGAGGAGTTGGGGCAGGAACCTGAGGATTCCTCTACAGTGCTGACATGGATCTTGGGGTACTTCTGGAGCCCCCCCAGGGAAGTCAGTCTTCTGGGGGCATGCACGTGCGCTTTCCTCCGAGCTGTAGCAGCAGTGTCACGCTTCCGGTCGCGTGGATCAAGTGATCTGTGGCTTTTCCTCCAGGCTTTACCACGAGGCTATCCCAGAGGGCTGTCCCACATGCCGCCGAAGTGTGAGTCGAACCTCGGCGTGAAAGTCGAGGCAGTGCAGGGAAAACAGGTTCCTCTGGAATGGACTGAGACATCTAGGGGACTCTTGGAATGGTGGCACGACTCTGGAGTTCCTCTCGCATTTCCTGTGGAGAGCGCCTCCACTTGAGATGCGACGGGAACGCCGGGAATTCTTTCCGACGAAGCAGGGAAAGGATCCCACATCTCGGCTACGAGGCGGAAAGGGGCTCCTCTGGATGTGGGCGGGACCCTCGTGCTTCCTATCGAGAGGAGACGGGTATGTCGGGAAACTTCTTGAGTTGCAGCAAGGGTGTGAAGGACCCTTTGGAAGTTCCAGAGGTTAGGTGTGATTAGCCTCCAGACGCTTCAGCGGAAATGGGCTTCATCTCGCCTGGAGGGGAGAACCTCCTGGATTTTCTCGAGTTGCGGCAGGTGCTCTCGACTTAAGACGGGACCTCAGGGACCCGCTCTGGTGGCCTCAGGAAAGGCCAGTCCACATGCGAGTTGCTCGGGGCCTCTCGGGATTCCTCTACCATCGACGCCGGGGCCTAAGACCTTGTGTGGAGTCGGTGCCGGAACCTGAGGATTCCTCTGCAGTGCTGACATGGATCTTGGGGTACTTCTGGAGTCTCCCCAGGGGAGTCAGTCCTCGTTTGAGTGGGCGCATGCACGTGCGCTTACCTCCGGAGCTGTGGCAGCAGTGTCATGCTTCCTTCGCCTGGATCAAGGGATCTGTGGCTTTCCCACGAGGCTTTCCCACAGGGCTATCCCACGTGCCACCGTGGTGTGAGTCGATCGATGGCTTGAAAGTCAACGCAGTGCAAGGAAAACAGGTTTCCCTGGAATGGACTGAGACATCTGGCGAATCTGGGAATGGTGGCACGACCCTGGACTTCCTCTCGACTTTCCTGTGGAGAGCGCCTCCTCTTGAGATGCGACGGGAACGCCGGGAATTCTTTCCCGACCACGGAGGGAAAGGATCCCTCCTCTCGAGCTAGGAGGCGGAAACGGTGCTCCTCTGTATGTGGGCGGGACTCTCGTGCTTCCTCTCGAGTGGAGACGGCTATGTCGGGGAAATTCTGGATTTGCAGCAAGGGTGTAAAGGACCCTTTGGAAGTTCCAGAGGTTAGGTGTGATTAGCCTCGAGACGCCTCAGTGGAAATGGTCCTCATGTTGCCAGGAGGGGAGAACCGCCTGGATTTTCTCGAGATTGCGGCAGGTGCTCTCGACTTTCGACGGGGACCTCAGGGACCCGCTCTGGTGGCCTCAGGAAAGGCCAGTCCCCACGCGAATTGCTCGGGGGCCTCTCGGGATTCCTCTCCAGTCTATGCTGGGGCCTAAGACTTGTGTGGATTCGGTGCCGGAACTGAGGATTCCTCTGTAGTGCTGACATGGATCTTGGGGTACTTCTGGAGTCTCCCAGGGGAGTCAGTCCTCGTCTCGAGAGGGGGCAGGCACGTGCGCTTTCCTTCCGAGCTGTAGCAGCAGTGTCACGCTTCCGACGAGTGGATCAAGGGATCTGTGGCTTTCTCGAGGCTTTCCAGAGGCTTTCCCACGAGGCTTTCGCACAGGGCTGTCCCACGTGCCACCGTGGTGTGAGGTGATCCTCTGCTGAAAGTCGAGACAGTGCAGGGAAAACAGGTTTCCCTTGAATGGACTGAGACATCTGGGAACTCTGGGAAT
>NW_017194281.1:0-9409 GCF_001704415.2 Capra hircus
CAGCCCTGTGGGAAAGCCTCGTGGGAAAGCCTCCTCGTGGGAAAGCGTCATGGGAAAGCCTCGAGGGAAAGCCACAGATGCTTTGATCCACGCGAAGGGAAGTGTGACACTGCTGCTACAGCTCCGGAGGAAAGCGCACGTGCATGACCCACTCGAGACGAGGACTGACTCCTCTGGGAGACTCCAGAAGTATCCCAACATCCATGTCAGCACTGCAGAGGAATCCTCAGGTCCGGCTCCGACACCACACAAGGACTTAGGCCCCCATGGACGGGAGAGGAATCCGAGAGACCCCGGTGCAACTCCCATGGGGACTTGGCTTACCTTTGTCCACCAGAGCGGGTCCCTGAGGTCTCCGTCGTAAGTCGAGATCACCTGCCGCAACTCGAGAAAATCCAGGAGGTTTTCCGCTCCAGGCGAGATGAGGCCCTTGTTCGCTAAGGCGTCTCGAAGCTAATCACACCGAACCTCTGGAACTTCCAAACGGTTATTCACACCCTTGCTGCAACTCAAGAAGTTCCCCAACATACCCGTCTCCACTTGAGAGGAAGCACGAGAGTCCTGCTCACATCCAGAGGAGCCCCGTTTCCGCCTCCAAGCTCGAGAGGAGGGATCTTTCCCTGCGTGGTCGGGAAAGAAATCCCAGGGTTCCCATAGCATTTCAAGAGAAGGCGCTCTCCACAGGAAAGGCGAGAGGAAATCCAGGGTCGTGGCACCATTCCCAGAGTCCCCGGATGTCTCAGTCCATTCCAGGGAAAACTGTTTTCCCTGCACTGCCTCGACTTTCAAGCCGAGGATCGACTCACACCACGGTGGCACGTGGGACAGCCCTGTGGGAAAGCCTCCTGCGAAAGCCTCGCGGGAAAGCCTCGAGGGAAATCCACAGATGCCGTGATTCAGGCGAAGGGAAGCGCAACACTGCTGCTACAGCTGGGGAGGAAAGCGCACGTGCATGCCCCCACTCGAGACGAAGACTGACTCCCCTGGGGAGACTCCAGAAGTACCCCAAGATCCATGTCAGCACTGGAGAGGAATCCTCAGGTTCCGGCACCGACTCCACACAAGGTCTTATGCCCCGGCATCGACGAGAGAGGAATCCGAGAGGCAATCGAGCAATTCGCATGGGGACTGGTCTCTCTTGAGGCCACCAGAGTGGGTCCCTGAGGTACCCGTCGTAAGTCGAGAGCACCTGCCACAACTCAAGAATATCCAGGAGTTTCTCCCCTCCAGACGAGATGAGGCCCATTTCCGCTGAGGTGTTTCGAGGCTAATCACACCTAACTCTGAAAATTCCAAACGGTCCTTCACGCCATTGCTGCAACTCAAGAATTTCCCGACATACCGTCTCCACTCGAGAGGTAGCACGAGAGTCTCGCCCACATCCAGAGGAGCCCCGTTTCCGCCTCCTAGCTCGAGAGGTGGTATCCTTTCCCTGCGTGTTCGGGAAAGAATTCCCGGCGTTCCCATAGCATCTGAAGAGGAGGCGCTCTCCACAGGAAAGGCGAGAGGAACTCCAGGGTCGTGCCACCATTCCCAGAGTCCCCCAGATATCTCAGTCCATTCCAGGGAAACCTGTTTTCCATGCACTGCCTTGACTTTCAAGCGTAGAATCGACTCACACAACGGTGGCACGTGGGGACAACCCTGTGGGAAACCCTCGTGGGAAAGCCTCGAGGGAAAGCCACAGATCCCTTATTCCCTGCGAAGGGAAGCGCGACACTGCAGCCAGAGCTCAGGAGTAGAGCCCACCTGCATGCCCCAATTCGAGACGAGGACTGACTCCCGTGGGGAGACTCCTGAAGTACCCCAAAATCCATGTCAGCACAGGAGAGGAATCCTCAGGTTCTGGCACCGTCTCCACAAAAGGTCTTAGGCCTGGCATCGACGTGAGAGGAATCCTGAGAGGCCCCCATGCAACTCGCATGGGGACTGGCCTTTCCAGAGGCCACCAGAGTGGGTCCCTGCGGTCCCAGTCGTAAGTCGAGTGTACCTCTCGCAACTCGAGAAAATCCAGGATGTTCTCCCCTCCAGGCGAGATGAGGCCCATTTCCGCTGAGGCGTCTCAAGGCTAATCACACGTAACCTCTGGAACTTACAAAGGGTCCTTCACACCCTTGCTGTAACTCAAGAAGTTCCCCGACATACCCATCTCCACTCGAGAGGAAGCACGAGAGTCCCGCCCACATGCAGAGGAGCCCTGTTTCCGCCTCCTAGCTTGAGAGGAGGGATCCTTTCCTGCGTGTTCGGGAAAGAATTCCCGGCGTTCCCGTCGCATCTCAAGAGGCGCTCTCCACAGGAAAGGCGAGAGGAACTCCAGGGTCGTGCCACCATTCCCAGAGTCCCCCAGATGTCTCAGTCCATTCCAGGGAAAACTGTTTTCCGTGCACTGCCTCGACTTTCAAGCCGAGGATCGACTCACACCACGGTGGCACGTGGACAGCCTTGTGGGAAAGCCTCGTGGGAAAGCCTCACGGGAAAGCCTCGAGGGAAATCCACAGATGCCGTGATCCAGGTGAAGGGAAGCGCAACACTGCTGCTACAGCTGGGGAGGAAAGCGCACGTGCATGCCCCCACTGGAGACGAGGACTGACTCCCCTGGGGAGACTCCAGAAGTACCCAAGATCCACGTCAGCATTGGAGAGGAATCCTCAAGTTCGGGCACCGAATTCACACAAGTTCGTAGGCCCCGGCATCGACGGGAGAGGAATCCCGAGAGGCCCCTGAGCAACGCGCATGGACTGGCCTTTCCTGAGTCCACCAGAGCGGGTCCCTGAGGTCCCCGTCATAAGTCGAGAGCACCTGCCGCAACTCGAGAAAATCCAGGAGGTTCTCCCTCCAGGCAAGATGAGGCCCATTTCCGCTGAGGCGTCTGGAGGCTAATCACACCTAACCTCTGGAACTTCCAAAGGGTCCTTCACACCCTTGCTGCAACTCAAGAAGTTCCCCGACATACCCGTCTCCACTCGAGAGGAAGCCCGAGAATCCCGCCCACATCGAGAGAGCCCCGTTACTGCCTACTAGCTCGAGAGGAGGATCCTTTCCCTGAGTGGTCGGTCAAGTATTCCCGGAGTTCCAGTCTCATCTCAAGAGGAGGCGCTCTCCACAGGAAAGGCGAGAGGAACTCCAGATTCCTGCAACCATTACCAGAGTCCCCGAGATGTCTCAGTCCATTCCATGGAAACCTGTTTCCCCTGCACTGCCTCGACTTTCTAGCCTAGGATCAACACACAACACAGTGACACGTAGGACTGCCCTGTGGGAAAAGCCTCTTGGAAAGCCTCGTGGGAAAGCCTCGAGGGAAAGCCACAGGTCCCTTGATCCACGCGAAGGGAAGCGTGACACTGCTGCCAGAGCACTGGAGTAAAGCACACGTGCATGCACCCACTCGAGACGACGACTGACTCCCCTGGGGAGACTCCAGATGTACCCCAAGATCCATGTCAGCACTGGGAGATGAATACTCAGGTTTCGGCACCGACTCCACACATGGCCTTAGGCCCCGGCATCGACGGGAGAGGAATCCCGAAAGGCCCCTGAGCACGCGCATGTGAACTGGCCTTTCCTGAGTCCACCAGAGAGGGTCCCTGAGGTCCCCGTCGTAAGTCGAGAACACCGCCGCTACTCGAGCAAACCCAGGAGGTTCTCCTCTCCAGGCGAGATGAGGTCCATTTCCCCTGAGGCGTCTCGAGGCTAATCACACCTAAACTCTGGAACTTCCAAAGGGTCATTCACACCCTTGCTGCAACTCATGAAGTTCCCCGACATATCCGTCTCCACTGGAGAGGAAGCACGAGAGTCCCGCCCACATCCAGAGGAGCCCCGTGTCCGTCTCCTAGCTCGAGAGGAGGGATCCTTTCCCTGTGTGGTTGGGAATGAATTCCGGCGTTCCCGTCGCATCTCAAGATGAGGCGCTCTCCACAGGAAAGGCGAGAGGAACTCCAGGGTCGTGCCACCATTCCCAGAGTCCCCCAGATGTCTCAGTCCATTCCAGGGAAACCTGTTTTCCCTGCACTGCCTTGACTTTCTAGCCGAGGATCGACTCACACCACGGTGGCACGTGGGACAGCCCTGTGGGAAAGCCTCGTGGGAAAGCTTCGAGGGAAAGCCACAGATGCCTTGATCCACGCGAAGGGAAGCATGACACCGCTGCTACAGCTCTGGAGGAAAGCGCACGGCATACCCCCATTCGAGACGAGGACTGACTCCACTGGGGAGACTCCAGAAGTACCCCAAAGATCCATGTCAGCACTGTAGAGGAATCCTCAGGTTCTGGCCCCGACTCCACACAAGGTCTTAGGCCCCTGCATCGACGGGAGAGAAAACCCGAAAGGCTCCCTAGCAACTCGCATGGGGACTGGCATTTACTGAGGCCTCCAGAGGGGGTCACTGTGGTCCCGTCGTAAGTCGAGAGCACCTGCCGCAACTCGAGAAAATCCAGGAGGTTGTCCCCTCCAGGCGAGATGAGGCCCATTTCCTCTGAGGCGACTCGAGGCTAATCACACCTAACCTCTGGAACTTCCAAAGGGTCCTTCACAGCCTTGCTGCAACTCAAGAAGTTCCCCCACATACCCGTATCCACTCAAGAGGAAGCACGAGAGTCCCGCCCACATCCAGAAGAGCCCAGTTTCCGCCTCCTAGCTCGAGAGGAGGGATCATTTCATTTCGTGGTCGGCAAAGAATTCGCGGCGTTCCCGTCGCATCTCAAGAGGAGGCGCTCTCCACAGGAAAGGCGAGAGGAACTCCAGGGTCGTGCCACCATTCCCAGAGTCCCAAGATGTCTCAGTCCATTCCAGGGAAACCTGTTTTCCCTGCACTGCCTCGACTTTCAAGCCGAGGATCGACATCGACTCACACCACGGTGGCACGTGGGACAGCCCTTTGGGAAAGCCTCGAGGGAAAGGCACAGATCTCTTGACCCATGCGAAGAGAAGCGTGACACTGTTGCTACAGCTCGGCAGGAAAGCGCACGTGCATGCCCCCACTCGGGACGAGGACTGACTCCCTGGGTAGACTCCAGAAGTACCCCAAGATCCATGTCAGCACTGGAGAGCAATCCTCAGGTTCCGGCACCGACTCCACACAATGTCTTAGGCCCCGGCATCGACGGGAGAGAAATCCGGAAAGCCTCCCGAGCAACTCGCATGGGGACTGGCCTTTCCTGAGGCCACCAGAGCGGGTCCCTGTGGTCCCCATCGTAAGTCGAGAGCAGTTTCCGCAACTTGAGAAAATCCAGGAGGTTGTCCCCTCCAGGCGAGATGAGGCCCATTTCCGCTGAGGCGACTCGAGGCTAATCACACCTAACCTCTGGAACTTCCAAAGGGTCTTTCACAGACTTGCTGCAACTCAAGAAGTTTCCCGACATACCCGTCTCCACTCAAGAGGAAGCATGAGAGCCCGGCCCACATCCAGAGGAGCCCCGTTTCTGTCTCCTAGCTCGAGAATAGGGATCCTTTCCCTGCGTGTTCGGGAAAGAATTCCCGGCGTCCGTCGCACCTCAAGAGGAGGCGCCTCTCCACAGGAAAGCCGAGAGGAACTCCAGGGTCGTGCCACCATTCCCAAAATCCCCCAGATGTCTCAGTCTATTACAGGGAAACCTGTTTCCCCCCGCACTGCCTCGACTTTCAAGCCGAGGATTGACTCACACCATGGTGGCACGTGGGACAACCCTGTGGGAAAACCTCGTGGGAAAGCCTCGTGGGAAAGCCTCCAGGGAAAGCGACAGATCCCTTGATCCACGCGAAGGGAACCGTGACACTGCTGCTGCACCTCGGGAGGAAAGCACGCGTGCATGCCCTCTCTCGAGACAACGACTGACTCCCCTGGGGAGAATCCAGAAGTACCCCAAGATCCATGTCAGCACTGGAGAGGAATCGTTAGTTTCCGGCATCGACTCCACACAAGGTTTTAGGCCCGGCATCGATGGGAGAGGAATCCCGAAGGCCCCCGAGCAACTCGCTTGTGGACTGGCCTTTCCTGAGGCCACCAGAGCGGGTCCCTGAGTTCCCCGTCCTAAGTCCAGAGCACCGGCCGCAACTTGAGAAAATCCAGCAGGTTCTCCCTTCCAGGCGAGATGAGGCCCATTTCCGCTGATCTGTCTCAAGGCTAATCACACAGTTTTCACACCCTTCCTGCAACTCAAGACGTTCCCAGACATACCCGTCTCCACTCGAGAGGAAGCACGAGCGCCCGCCCACATCCAGAGAAGCCCCGTTACCGCCTCCTAGCTCGAGAGGAGGGATCCTTTCCCTGCAGGGAAGGGAAAGAATTCCTTGTGTTCCCGTGGCATCTCAAGAGGAGCGCTCTCTCCACATGAAAGGCGAGAGGGAATCAAGGGTGGTGCCACCATTCCCAGAGTCCCCCAGATGTCTCAGTCCATTCCAGGGAAAACTGTTTTCCGTGCACTGCCTCGACTTTCAAGCAGAGAATCGACTCACACCACGGTGGTACGTGGGACAGCCCTGTGGGAAAGCCTCGAGGGAAAGCCACAGATCCCTTGATCCACGCGAAGAGAAGCGTGACACTGCTGCTGCAGTTCGGGAGGAAACCGCACGTGCATGCCCCCTCTCGAGACGAGGACTGACTCCCCTGGGGAGACTCCAGAAGTACCCCAAGATCCATGTCAGCACTGGAGAGGAATCCTCAGGTTCCGGGACCGACTCCACACAAGGTCTTAGGCGCAGGCTTCGACGGAGAGGAATCCCGAGAGGCCCCCGAGCAACTCGCATGGGGACTGGCCTTTCCTGAGGCCACCAGAGCGGGTCCCTGAGGTCCCCGTCGTAAGTTGCGAGCACCTGCCGCAATTCGAGAAAATCCAGGAGGTTCTCCCTTCCAGGCGAGATGAGGCCCATTTCTGCAGAGGCGTCTCGCGGCTAATCACACCTATCCTTAGGAACTTCCAAAGGGTCTTTCACACCCTTGCTGCAACACAAGAAGTTCCCGACATACCCGTCTCACTCGAGAGGAAGCACGAGAGTCCTGCGCACATCAAGATGAGCCCCGTTTCCGCCTCATAGCTCGAGAGGAGGGATCTTTCCCTGTGTGGTCGGGAAAGAATTCCCGGGGGTTCCCGTCGCATCTCAAGAGGAGTCGCTCTCCACATGAAAGGCGAGAGGAACTCCAGGGTCGTGCCACCATTCCAGAGTCCCCCAGATGTCTCAGTCCATTCCAGGGAAACCTGTATTCCCTGCACTGCCTCGACTTTCAAGCCGAGGATCGACTCACACCACGGTGGCACGTGGGACAGCCCTGTGGGAAAGCCTCGTGGGAAAGCCTTGTGGGAAAGCCTCGTGGGAAAGCGTCATGGGAAAGCCTCGAGGGAAAGCCACAGATGCTTTGATCCACGCGAAGGAAGTGTGACACTGCTGCTACAGCTCCGGAGGAAAGCGCACGTGCATGACCCCACTCGAGACGAGGACTGACTCCTCTGGGGAGACTCCAGAAGTATCCCAACATCCATGTCAGCACTGCAGAGGAATCCTCAGGTCCCGGCTCCGACACCACACAAGGACTTAGGCCCCGGCATGGACGGGAGAGGAATCCGAGAGACCCCGGTGCAACTCCCATGGGGACTTGGCTTACCTTTGTCCACCAGAGCGGGTCCCTGAGGTCTCCGTCGTAAGTCGAGATCACCTGCCGCAACTCGAGAAAATCCAGGAGTTTTCCGCTCCAGGCGAGATGAGGCCCTTGTTCGCTAAGGCGTCTCGAAGCTAATCACACCGAACCTCTGGAACTTCCAAACGGTTATTCACACCCTTGCTGCAACTCAAGAAGTTCCCCCAACATACCCGTCTCCACTTGAGAGGAAGCACGAGAGTCCTGCTCACATCCAGAGGAGCCCCGTTTCCGCCTCCAAGCTCGAGAGGAGGGATCTTTTCCCTGCGTGGTCGGGAAAGAAATCCCAGGGTTCCCATAGCATTTCAAGAGAAGGCGCTCTCCACAGGAAAGGCGAGAGGAAATCCAGGGTCGTGGCACCATTCCCAGAGTCCCCCGGATGTCTCAGTCCATTCCAGGGAAAACTGTTTTCCCTGCACTGCCTCGACTTTCAAGCCGAGGATCGACTCACACCACGGTGGCACGTGGGACAGCCCTGTGGGAAAGCCTCCTGCGAAAGCCTCGCGGGAAAGCCTCGAGGGAAATCCACAGATGCCGTGATTCAGGCGAAGGGAAGCGCAACACTGCTGCTACAGCTGGGGAGGAAAGCGCACGTGCATGCCCCCACTCGAGACGAAGACTGACTCCCCTGGGGAGACTCCAGAAGTACCCCAAGATCCATGTCAGCACTGGAGAGGAATCCTCAGGTTCCGGCACCGACTCCACACAAGGTCTTATGCCCGGCATCGACGAGAGAGGAATCCCGAGAGGCAATCGAGCAATTCGCATGGGGACTGGTCTCTCTTGAGGCCACAGAGTGGCCCCTGAGGTACCCGTCGTAAGTCGAGAGCACCTGCCACAACTCAAGAATATCCAGGAGTTTCTCCCCTCCAGACGAGATGAGGCCCATTTCCGCTGAGGTGTTTCGAGGCTAATCACACCTAACCTCTGAAAATTCCAAACGGTCCTTCACGCCATTGCTGCAACTCAAGAATTTCCCGACATACCCGTCTCCACTCGAGAGGTAGGTAGCAGAGAGTCTCGCCCACATCCAGAGGAGCCCCGTTTCCGCCTCCTAGCTCGAGAGGTGGTATCCTTTCCCTGCGTGTTCGGAAAGAATTCCCGGCGTTCCCATAGCATCTGAAGAGAGGAGGCGCTCTCCACAGGAAAGGCGAGAGGAACTCCAGGGTCGTGCCACCATTCCCAGAGTCCCCCAGATATCTCAGTCCATTCCAGGGAAACCTGTTTTCCATGCACTGCCTTGACTTTCAAGCGTAGAATCGACTCACACAACGGTGGCACGTGGGACAACCCTGTGGGAAACCCTCGTGGGAAAGCCTCGAGGGAAAGCCACAGATCCTTATTCCCTGCGAAGGGAAGCGCGACACTGCAGCCAGAGCCAGGAGTAGAGCCCACCTGCATGCCCCAATTCGAGACGAGGACTGACTCCCGTGGGGAGACTCCTGAAGTACCCAAAATCCATGTCAGCACAGGAGAGGAATCCTCAGGTTCTGGCACCGTCTCCACAAAAGGTCTTAGGCCCTGGCATCGACGTGAGAGGAATCCTGAGAGGCCCCCATGCAACTCGCATGGGGACTGGCCTTTCCAGAGGCCACCAGAGTGGGTCCCTGCGGTCCCAGTCGTAAGTCGAGTGTATCCTCTCGCAACTCGAGAAAATCCAGGATGTTCTCCCCTCCAGGCGAGATGAGGCCCATTTCCGCTGAGGCGTCTCAAGGCTAATCACACGTAACCTCTGGAACTTACAAAGGTCCTTCACACCTTGCTGTAACTCAAGAAGTTCCCGACATACCCATCTCCA
>NW_017194282.1:0-9408 GCF_001704415.2 Capra hircus
TTGTCGCCTGAAAAATGACCTCCAAGAAGCGCTTTTCCAGGCAGGCTGGGATGCAGAGTTCACAGGATGCGGGGAAAGTGATCGTCCTTCAGGGAAGAAGAGGCAGCCACCCAGTGTGTGTTTGCAAGCCTGTATTTGGAAGAAACTGGTTAGCTCTTCAAGGGGAGACTCCAGGTCTGCTCAGAGGACGCGAAATTCCAGAGGCAGCACCATGCATCTCCCTGTCCTTTCTGAGCCTTGGAAAGACATTCTAGGCTTGCTCATGAAGAAGCAGGATGCAGGAATGTGTCAGACATGACTGGGTGCCTTCCTGGGTTCAGCTCCGTGAGGGGATTTCCACTCAGAGTAGGTCCCATGCCTCTTGGGGAGGAAGTGGGGCCCGCTTGCCTCCAAATTGCCAAAGGCTGGACAAAGCTAGTTCTATCAGAGGTAAGAAAAGAGCAATTGGATGGATGTGGAAGCTGTTGCTGGGCCGCACTGCTTCAGGCCCCACCCTCGCCCGAGAGAAACAGGCGCCTGTGGCCCCTAGGTCCTGGATGCAGTTTCAACACATAGAATGTGTCCCATAGGAGCAAAGAATTTTCCTGACAGACCTAGGCTCACGAGAGCTCTCCTACAGAGCAAAGGGGATGGGACAGATGTGTGGCTGTGGCTCTGCCTTTCCCTGGGAGTGTGGAGCCGCTCCTATGGCCCCGGGCTCCAGGGGAATTGCCGCCTGAATAATGACCTCCAAGAAGGGCTTTTCCAACTGGCTGAGACGTGGAGTTCTCAGGATGCAGGGAAAGCGAGTGTCCTTCGGGGAAGCAAAGGCAGTCACCTGTTATCATGACTTACTAGAATAGTAGGTACTTCTCCGGTTGGGCAGAGGCCTTCCTACCTGATCTGAAAAAAAAATGAAGTAGCTCGCTGATTTGAGAAATAATTCCCAGACTTGGGTTTCCAACCAGTATAGAATCGACAATGGCCCTGTCTTTGTAGCCGCGTTAATTAACAGGTATGTGAAGCTCTAAATATCAGTGGAAATTACATACAGCATATAGGCCCCAGTGTTCTGGAATGATGGAAAGAAACAACCAAACTCTTGAAGAGACACTTTCAAAATGGATCATAGAGACTGACTGTACATGGATGGGCTTGCTTCCGGCAGACTTACTCATATTACGGGTAACCGCACGTTCCCAAGTTGTTGTCCTTATGAAATTTTCTATGGGAGACCCCCTCCCACAGTGAGGCAGGTGTTAGCAGATTTGCCACAAGTAAGGGGGTGGGATTTCACAGCAGATGGAACAATTAGGTAAGGTAATAAATCAGGTAACTAAGTTTGTATAAAAAAGAATATCATTCCCCTTGAGGAACAGATTCATGAATTTGTGCTCAGTGATCAGGTGTGGCTCAATGACTGGAAACACAATTCCTTGGCCTGACATCGGAAAGGTCCTTATACTGTTGTTTTAGCCACAATTCTGAAAGAGATGGGAATACCAGACCACCTAACCTGCCTCTTGAGAAATCTGGATGAAGGTCAGGAAGCAACAGTTAGAGCAGGACATGGAACAACAGACTGGTTCCAAAAAGGAAAAGGAGTATGTCAAGGCTGTATATTGTCACCCTGTTTATTTAACTTATATGCAGAGTACATCATGAAACATGCTGGGATGGAAGATACATGAACTGGAATCAAGATTGCCGGTAGAAATATCAATCAACTTAGATATGCAGATGACACCACCATTATGGCAGAACGTGAAGAGGAAAGGGTATGTCGGGAAATTCTTGAGTTGCAGCAAGGGTGTGAAGGACCCTTTGGAAGTTCCAGAGGTTAGGTGTGGTTAGTCTCGAGATGCCTCAGCAGAAATGGGCCTCATGTCGCCTGGAACGGAGAGGCTCCTGGATATTTCCGAGTTTCAGCAGGTGCTCTCCTTGTGTGGAGTCGGGGCCGGAAGCTGAGGATTCCTCTCCAGTGCTGACATGGATTTTGGGGTACTTCTGGAGTCTCCACAAGGGAGTCAGGCCTCGTCTCGAGTGGGGGCATGAGCGTGCCATTTCCTCCCATGCTGTAGCAGCAGTGTCACGGTTCCCTTGCGTGGACCAAGGGATCTGTGGCTTTCCCTCGAGTCTTTCCCACGAGGCTTTCCCAGGGCTGTCCCACGTGTCACGGTGGTGTGAGTCGATCCTCGGCATGAAAGCCGAGGCAGTGCAGGGAAAACAGGTTCCTGTGGAACGGACTGACACATCTGGGGGTCTTGGAATGGTGGCACGACCCTGCAGTTCCTCTCCCCTTTCCTTTGGAGAGCGCCACCTTGAGATGTGATGGGAATGCCGGGAATTCTTTTCCGAACAAGCAGGGAAAGGATCCCTCATCTCGAGGTACGAGCCGGAAACGGAGCTCCTCAGGATGTGGCCGGGACCATCCTGCTTCCTCTTGAGTGGAGACGGGTGTGTCGGGGAACTTCTTGAGTTGCAGCTTGACTGTGAAAGACTCTTTGGAAGTTCCAGAGGTCAAGTGTGATTAGCCTCGAGACACCTCAGTGGAAACTGGCCTCATCTCGCCTGCAGGGGAGAACCTCCTGTATTTTACCGAGTTTCGGCAGGTGCTCTCGACTTACGACGGGGACTTCAGGGACCCGGTCTGTTGGCCTCAGGAAAGGCCAGTCCCCATGCGAGTTGCTTGGGGGCCTCTCAGGATTCCTCTCCCGTCGATGCAGGGCCTAAGATCTTGTGTGGAGTCGGTGCCGGAACCTGAGGATTCCTCTCCAGTGCTGACAGGGATCTTGGGGTACTTCTGGAGTCTCCCCAGGAAAATCATTGTGCATCTCGAGTGGGGGGCATGCATATGCGATTTCCTCCCGAGCTGTAGCAGCAGTGTCACGCTTCTCTTCTCGTGGATCAAGGGATCTGTGGCTTTCCCTCGAGGGTTTCCCACAGGGCTGTCCCACGTGCCACCGTGGTGTGAGTCGATCCTCAGCTTGAAAGTCGAGACAGTGCAGGGAAAACAGGTTTCCCTGGAAAGTACTGAGACATCTGGGGGGACTCTGGGAATGGTGGCACGACCCTGGAGTTCCTCTCGCCTTTCCTGTGGAGAGCGCCTCCTCTTGAGATGCGACCGGAACGCCAGGAATTCTTTCTCGACCACGCAGGGAAAGGATCCCGCCTCTCGAGCTACGGGGCGGAAACGGGGCTCCTCTGGATGTTGGCGGGTTCTCGTGCTTCCTCTTGAGTGGAGACGGGTAGGTCGGGGAACTTCTTGAGTTGCAGCAAGGGTGTGAAGGACCCTTTGGAAGTTCGAGACGTTCGATGTGATAAGCCTCGAGACGTCTCAGCGGAAATGGGCCTCATCTCGCCTGGAGGGGAGAACCTCCTGGACTTTGTCGAGTTGCCGCAGTTGCTCTTTACTTACGACTGGGACCTCAGGGACCCGCTCTGGTGGACTCAGGAAAGGCCAGTCCCCATGCGAGATGCTCGGGGGCCTCTCGGGATTCCTCTCCCGTCGAAGCCGGGGCCTAAGACCTTGTGTGGAATCGGTGCCGGAACCTGAGGATTCCTCTCCAGTGCTGACATGGATCTTGGGGTACTTCTGGAGTCTCCCCAGGGGAGTCAGTCCTCGTCTCGAGTGGGGGCATGCAAGTGCGCTTTCCTCCCGAGCTGTAGCAGCAGTGTCACGCTTCCCTTCGCGTGGATCAAGGGATCAGGGGCTTTCCCTCGAGGCTTTCCCATGAGGCTTTCCCACGAGGCTTTCCCACAGGGCTGTCCCACGTGCCACCGTGGTGTGAGTCGATCCTCGGCTTGAAAGTCGAGGCAGTGTAGGGAAAACAGGTTTCCCTGGAATGGACTGAGACATCTGGGGGACTCTGGGAATGTGGCACGACCCTGGAGTTCCTCTCGCCTTTCCTGTGGAGAGCGCCTCCAATTGCAGAGGCGACGGGAAGGCCGGGAATTCTTTCCCGACCACGCAGGGAAAGGAAGCCTCCTCTCGAGCTAGGAGGCGGAAACGGGGCTCCTCTGGTTGTGGGCGGGACTCTCGTGCTTCCTCTCGAGTGGAGTCGGGTATGTCGGGGAACTCCTTGAGTTGCAGCAAGGGTGTGAAGGACCGTTTGGAAGTTCCAGAGTTTAGGTGTGATTAGCCTCAAGACGCCTCAGTGGAAATGGGCCTCATCTCGAATGGAGGGGAGAACCTCCTGGATTTTCTCGAGTTGCGGCAGGTGCTCTCGACTTACGACGGGGACATCAGGGACCCGCTCTGGTGGCCTCAGGAAAAGGCCAGTCCCCTTGCGTGTTGCTCGGGGGCCTCTCGGGGGCCTCTCGGGTTTCCTCTCCGATCGATGCTGGGGCCTAAAACCTTGTGTGGAGTCAGTGCCGGAACCTGAGGATCTCCTCTCCAGTGCTGACATGGATCTTGGGGTTCTTCTGGAGTCTCCCCAGGGGAGTCAGTCCTCGTCTCGAGTGGGGGGCATGCACGTGCGCTTTTCCTCCCGAGCTGTAGCAGCAGTGTCACGCTTTTCCTTCGCGTGGATCAAGGGATCAGGGGCTTTCCCTCGAGGCTTTCCCATGAGGCTTTCCCACGAGGCTTTCCCACAGGGCTGTCCCACGTGCCACCGGTGGTGTGAGTCGATCCTCGGCTTGAAAGTCAAGGCAATGCAGGGAAAACAGGTTTCCCTGGAATGGACTGAGAAATCTGGGGGACTCTGGGAATGTGGCACGACCCTGGAGTTCCTCTCGCCTATCCTGTGGAGAGCGCCTCCACTTGAGATGCGACGGGAACGCCGGGAATTCTTTTCCGACCAGGCAGGGAAAGGATCCCTCCTCTCGAGCTAGGAGGCGGAAACGGGGTCTCCTGCTGGATGTGGGCGGGACTCTCGTGCTTCCTCTCGAGTGGAGTCGGGTATGTCGGGGAACTTCTTGAGTTGCAGCAAGGGTGTGAAGGACCCTTTGGAAGTTCCAGAGTTTAGGTGTGATTAGCCTCGAGACGCCTCAGTCGGAAATGGGCCTCATCTCGCAATGGAGGGGAGAACCTCCTGGATTTTCTCGAGTTGCGGCAGGTGCTCTCGAATTACGACGGGGACATCAGGGACCCGCTCTGGTGGCCTCAGGAAAGGCCAGTCCCCATGCGAGTTGCTCGGGGGCCTCTCGGGGCCTCTCGGGATTCCTCTCCGATCGATGCTGGGGCCTAAAGACCTTGTGTGGAGTCAGGTGCCGGAACCTGAGGATTCCTCTCCAGTGCTGACATGGATCTTGGGGTTACTTCTGGAGTCTCCCCAGGGGAGTCAGTCCTCGTCTCGAGTGGGGGCATGCACGTGCGCTTTCCTCCCGAACTGTAGCAGCAGTGTCACGCTTTCCCTTCGCGTGGATCAAGGGATCAGGGCTTTCCCTCGAGGCTTTCCCATCGAGGCTTTCCCACGAGGCTTTCCCACAGGGCTGTCCCACGTGCCACCGTGGTGTGAGTCGATCCTCGGCTTGAAAGTCAAGGCAAGTGCAGGGAAAACAGGTTTCCCTGGAATGGACTGAGAAATCATGGGGGACTCTGGGAATGGTGGCACGACCCTGGAGTTCCTCTCGCCTATCCTGTGGAGAGCGCCTCCACTTGAGATGCGACGGGAACGCCGGGAATTCTTTCCCGACCATGCAGGGAAAGGATCCCTTCTCTCGAGCTAGGAGGCGGAAACGGGGCTCCTCTGGATGTGGGCGGGACTCTCGTGCTTCCTCTCGAGTGGAGTTGGGTATGTCGGAGAGCTTCTTGAGTTGCAGCAAGGGTGTGAAGGACCCTTTGGAAGTTCCAGAGTTTAGGTGTGATTAGCCTCCGAGACGCCTCAGCGGAAATGGGCCTCATCTCGCCTGGAGGGGAGAACCTCCTGGATTTTCTCGAGTTGCGGCAGGTGCTCTCGACTTACGACGGGAACCTCAGGGAACCGCTGTGGTGGCGTCAGGAAAGGCCAGTCCCCATGCGAGTTGCTCGAGGCCCTCTCGGGATTCCTCTCCCGTCGATGCAGGGGCCTAAGATCTTGTGTGGAGTCGGTGCCGGAACCTGAGGATTCCTCTCCAGTGCAGACATGGATCTTGGGGTACTTCTGGAGTCTCCCCAGGGGAGTCAGTCCTCGTCTCGAGTGGGGCATGCACGTGCACTTTCCTACCGAGCTGTAGCAGCAGTATCGCGCTTCCCTTCGTGTGGATCAAGGGATCTGTGGCTTTCCATCAAGGCTTTCCCACGAGGCTTTCCCACAGCGCTGTCCCACGTGCCACCGTGGTGTGAGTCCAACCTCGGCTAGAAAGTCGAGGACAGTGCAGGGAAAACAAGTTTCCCTGGAATGGACTGAGACATCTGGGGGACTCTGGGAAATGGTGGCACACCCTGGAGTTCCTCTCGACATTCCTTGGAGAGCCTCTCCACTCGAGAGCGAAGCACGGAGATTCTCCGCCCACAACCAGAGGAGCCCGTTTCCGCCTCCTAGCTCGAGTAGGAGGGGATCGCTTTCCTCTGGTTTGGCGGAAGAATTCCCGGCTTCCCGTCGCATCTCAAGTGGAGGCCTCTCCACAGGAATGTCGAGAGGAACTCCAGGGTTGTGCCACCATTCCCAGAGTCCCCCAGATGTCTCAGTCCATTCCAGGGAAACTTGTTTTCCCTGCACTGTCTCGACTTTCTAGCCGAGGTTGGACTCACACCACGGTGGCACGTGGGACAGCGCTGTGGGAAAGCCTCGTGGGAAAGCCTTGATGGAAAGCCACAGATCCCTTGATCCACACGAAGGGAAGCGCGATACTGCTGCTACAGCTCGGTAGGAAAGTGCACGTGCATGCCCCCACTCGAGACGAGGACTGACTCCCCTGGGGAGACTCCAGAAGTACCCCAAGATCCATGTCTGCACTGGAGAGGAATCCTCAGGTTCCGGCACCGACTCCACACAAGATCTTAGGCCCCTGCATCGACGGGAGAGGAATCCCGAGAGGGCCTCGAGCAACTCGCATGGGGACTGGCCTTTCCTGACGCCACCACAGCGGTCCCTGAGGTTCCCGTCGTAAGTCGAGAGCACCTGCCGCAACTCGAGAAAATCCAGGAGGTTCTCCCCTCCAGGCGAGATGAGGCCCATTTCCGCTGAGGCGTCTCGAGGCTAATCACACCTAAACTCTGGAACTTCCAAAGGGTCCTTCACACCCTTGCTGCAACTCAAGAAGCTCTCCGACATACCCAACTCCACTCGAGAGGAAGCACGAGAGTCCCGCCCACATCCAGAGGAGCCCCGTTTCCGCCTCCTAGCTCGAGAGAAGGGATCCTTTCCCTGCATGGTCGGGAAAGAATTCCCGGCGTTCCCGTCGCATCTCAAGTGGAGGCGCTCTCCACAGGATAGGCGAGAGGAACTCCAGGGTCGTGCCACATTCCCAGAGTCCCCCTGATTTCTCAGTCCATTCCAGGGAAACCTGTTTTCCCTGCATTGCCTTGACTTTCAAGCCCGAGGATCGACTCACACCACGGTGGCACGTGGGACAGCCCTGTGGGAAAGCCTCGTGGGAAAGCCTCATGGGAAAGCCTCGAGGGAAAGCCCCTGATCCCTTGATCCACGCGAAGGAAAGCGTGACACTGCTGCTACAGTTCGGAGGAAAGCGCACGTGCATGCCCCCACTCGAGACGAGGACTGACTCCCCTGGGGAGACTCCAGAAGAACCCCAAGATCCATGTCAGCACTGGAGAGGAATCCTCAGGTTCCGGCACTGACTCCACACAAGGTTTTAGGCCCCAGCATCGATCGGAGAGGAAACCCGAGAGGCCCCCGAGAGGCCCCCGAGCAACTCGCAAGGGGACTGGCCTTTCCTGAGGCCACCAGAGCGGGTCCCTGATGTCCCCGTCGTAATTCGAGAGCACCTGCCGCAACTCGAGAAAATCCAGGAGGTTCTCCCCTCCATTCGAGATGAGGCCCATTTCAACTGAGGCGTCTTGAGGCTAATCACACCTAAACTCTGGAACTTCCAAAGGGTCCTTCACACCCTTGCTGCAACTCAAGAAGTTCCCCGACATACCCGACTCCACTCGAGAGGAAGCACGAGAGTCCCGCCCACATCCAGCGGAGACCCGTTTCCGCCTCCTAGCTCGAGAGGAGGGATCCTTTCCCTGCCTGGTCGGAAAAAAATTCCCGGCGTTCCCGCTCGCATCTCGAAGAGGCGCCTCACAGGAAGGCGAGAGGAACTCCAGGGTCGTGCCACATTCCCAGAGTCCCCCAGATTCTCAGTCCATTCCAGGGAAACCTGTTTTCCCTGCACTGCCTCGACTTTCAAGCCGAGGATCGACTCACACCACGGTGGCACGTGGGACAGCCCTGTGGGAAAGCCTCGTGGGAAAGCCTCATGGGAAAGCCTCGAGGGAAAGCCCAGATCCTTGATCCACGCGAAGGAAAGCGCGACACTGCTGCTACAGCTCGGGAGGAAAGCGCACGTGCATGCCCCCACTCGAGACGAGGACTGACTCCCTGGGGAGACTCCAGAAGTACCCCAAGATCCATGTCAGCACTGGAGAGGAATCCTCAGGTTCCGGCACTGACTCCACACAAGGTTTTAGGCCCCAGCATCGACGGAGAGGAAACCGAGAGGGCCCGAGAGGCCCGAGCAACTCGCATGGGGACTGGCCTTTCCTGAGGCCACCAGAGCGGGTCCCTGAGTCCCCGTCGTAAGTCGAGAGCACCTGCCGCAACTCGAGAAAATCCAGGAGGTTCTCCCCTCCATTCGAGATGAGGCCCATTTCCACTGAGGCGTCTTGAGGCTAATCACACCTAAACTCTGGAACTTCCAAAGGGTCCTTCACACCTTGCTGCAACTCAAGAAGTTCCCCGACATACCCGACTCCACTCGAGAGGAAGCACGAGAGTCCCGCCACATCCAGAGAGACCCCGTTTCCGCCTCTAGCTCGAGAGGAGGGATCCTTTCCCTGCGTGGTCGGGAAAGAATTCCCGGCCTTCCCGTCGCATCTCAATAGGAGGCTCTCCACAGGAAAGGCGAGAGGAACTCCAGGGTCGTGCCACATTCCCAGAGTCCCCCAGATGTCTCAGTCCATTCCAGGGAAACCTGTTTTCCCTACACTGCCTCGACTTTCAAGCCGAGGATCGACTCACACCACGGTGGCACGTGGGACAGCCCTGTGGGAAAGCCTCGTGGGAAAGCCTCATGGGAAAGCCTCGAGGGAAAGCCCTGATCCCTTGATCCACGCGAAGGAAGGCGTGACACTGCTGCTACAGCTCGGGAGGAAAGCGCACTTGCATGCCCCCACTCGAGACGAGGACTGACTCCCTGGGGAGACTCCAGAAGTACCCCAAGATCCATGTCAGCACTGGAGAGGAATCCTCAGGTTCGGCACCGATTCCACACAAGGTCTTAGGCCCCGGCTTCGACGGGAGAGGAATCCCGAGAGGCCCCGAGCATCTCGCATGGGGA
>NW_017194283.1:0-20821 GCF_001704415.2 Capra hircus
GCCTAAGACCCCATGTGTGGAGTCGGTGCCGGAACCTGAGGATTCCTCTCCACTGTACACTGCTGACAAGTATCTTGGGTACTTCTGGAGTCTCCCCAGGGGAGTCAGTCCTCATTACGAGTGGGGGCATGCACGTGCGATTTTCTCCCGAGCTTTAGCAGCACTATCACGCTTCCCGTCCGTGGATCAAGGGATCTGTGGCTTTCCCTCGAGGCTTTCCCAGGAGGCTTTCCCAAGAGGCTTTCCCACAGGGCTGTCCCAGGTGCCACCGTGGTGTAAGTCGATCCTCGGCGTGAAAGTCGAGGCAGTGAAGGGAAGACAGGTTCCTATGGAAAGGACTGAGACATCTGGCGGACTCTTGGAATGGGGGCACGATCCTGGTGTTCCTCTCGCCTTTCCTGTGGAGTGCGCCTCCTATTGACATGCGACGGGAACGACGGGATTTCTTTCCCACCAAGTAGGGAAAGATCACTCCTCTCGAGCTATGAGGCGGAAATGGGTCTCCTCTGGATGTGGGCTTCCTCTCGAGTGGAGACGGGTATGTCAGGAATTTCTTGAGTTGCAGCAAGGGTGTGAAGGACCCTTTGGAAGTTTCAGAGTTTAGGTGTACTTAGCCTCGAGACGCCTCAGCGGAAATGGGCCTCATCTTGCCTGGAGGGAAGAACCTCCTGGATTTTCCTGAGTTGTGGCAGGCACGCTCGACTTTTGACGCGAACCTCAGCGACCCGTTCTGGTGGCCTCAGGATAGTCAGTACCCCATGCGTGTGGCTAGGGGGTCCCTCAAGATTTCTCTCCCATCGACGACGGGGCCTAAGACCCTTGTGTGGAGATCGGGACGGACCCTGAGGAATCCTCTCCAGTGCTGACATTGAACTTGGGGTACTTCTGGAGTCTCCCCAGTGGAGTAAGTCCTCGTCTCGAGTGGTGGCATGCAGGTGTGCCTTCCTTCCCAGCTGCAGCAGCAGTGTCACACTTCCTGTCGCGTGGATCAAGGGATCTGTGGCTTTCCCTTGAGACTTTTCCATGAGGCTTTCCCCACGAGGCTTTCCCACAGGGCTGTCCTACATGCCACCATGGTGTGAGTCGATCCTCGGCGTGAAAGTCGAGGAAGTGCAGGGAAATCAGGTTCCTCTGGAATGGACTGAGACATCTGGGGGACTATTGGAATGGTGGCACGACCCTGGAGTTCCTCTCGCCTTTCCTGTGGAGCGCGCCTCCTCTTGAGAAGCGACGGGAATGCCGGGAATTCTTTCCCTACCAAGTAGGGAAAGGATCCCTCCTCTCGAGCTGCGAGGTGGAAAAGGGGCGCCTCTGGATGTGGTCGGGACATTCGTGCTTCCTCTCGGGTGGCGATGGGTATGTCGGGAAACTTCTCGAGTTGCAGCAAGGGTGTGAAGGACCCTTTGGAAGTTCCAGAGGTTAGGGGTGCTTAGACTCGAGATGCCTCAGCGGAAATGGACCTCATCTAGCCTGAATGGTAGAACCTCATGGATTTTCTAGAGTTGAGGAAGGTGCTCTCTACTTAAAATGGGGACCTCAGCGACCCGCTCTGGTGGCCTCAGGAAAGGCCAGTCGCCATTCGAGTTGCTAGGGGGCCTCTCAGGATTCCTCTCCCGTCGATGCCGGAGCCTAAGACCTTGTGTGGAGCCGGGTCCGGAACCTGACGATTCCTCTCCAGTGCTGACATGGATCTTTGGGTACTGCTGGAGACTCCACAATGGAGTCAGTCCTCGTCTCGAGTGTGAGCATGTATGAGCGCTTTTCTCCCGATCTGTAGCAGCAGTGTCACGCATCCCATTGGGTAGATCAAGGGATCTGTGGCTTTCCCTCAAGGCTTTCCCACAGGGCTGTCCCACGTGCCACCGTGGTGTGAGTCGATCCTCGGCATCGAAGTCTATGCACTGCAGGGAAAATACGTTCCTCTGGAATGGACTGAGACAACTGGGGGACTGTTGGAGTGGTGGCACGACCTTGGATTTCCTCTCGCTTTTCCTGTGGAGCGTGCCTCCTTTTGAGATGCGACGGGAATGCCCGGAATTCTTTCGGGACAAAGCAGGGAAAGGATCCTTCATCTCGACCTCCAAGGCAGAAACGGGGCTCCTCTGGATGTGGGCGGGACCCTCGTGCTTCCTGTCGAGTGGAGACGGGCTTGTCGAGGTGCCAGGGTCCATTCCCGGTGGATCAAGGGTGATTCGAAGGTGGGGACGGAGTCGGCGTCTTTGGAAAGATACATATTTAATGACAGATATAGAGAGATTCGAAATGGATAGTGCAGTAGGATGATTAGTGGAGAAAAGGAGGCTGACTAACTTGGATTATGTGGAATAGCATCCACGCTCCAGATGGGATTTCAGCCAGAAAAACAGGATCAAGAACGAAGCGACATGGGGGAATCAGTCTTTCTGGAAACTGATCTGATTTCTTTGTTTTTGGGTTTGCTTATATACCTTTTGTTACACATAGGGATGAATACAAAGTCACGTGGGAGTCAGCAGTCCTGACCTTTGTCAAAATCAGGTGCTTCACATAAATGTATAAAAAAAAAGGTCTTAGGGATATTACATCATCTCCTGGCCATGAGTGAGACCTGTTGACATTTTGTGATCCTTTCTTTCTGATAACCAAAAAAACTTATTTTTTCCAAGGGTGTTTTTTGTTAACCAAGCACCGCCCTCCAAATAACGTTACATTCCTATAGGGTGAGGATGTAGTGAGTTACAATCAAGAAAGGAATTTATTCAACCCAAGGTTAACATGATTAGTCTTAAAGGTTAATACTTATTTCTCCTATATGCTTAAAGGTTAATACTTATTTCTCCTATATGTTAGTTATATTTATTATAAGGGTAGGGAACATGGAGATTTAGCAGCCAACATCAGCCCAACAAATGAAAATCCTTTCACCATTGCTCCCCTTAAGATCTATTTAGTCTTAAGATATGATAAAGTTACATTCTTACATAGCAAAGACACAGTGATTTATAACAAAGTACAGTGATCTATTACAAAAGAGAAAATCCATTAACTCAAAAAGTCTAGTATTGCTAACATCAAAAACTACTATATTTCCTTTTGCTATATTCCAAATACATTGATTAGTATATTCCCAGGTGCCTAAGGATATAGAGGCCTGGCGGCAATCATTGACTCAACAAGAAGAAAAAGCCCTATGTTAATTAAGACTCTCAAAATACTCCAAAACTCTCTGTGCTGTTTATGGTTGAGAGGTAGTAAACAATCATGTGCCTAGTGGCACCAGTATGGATAATCCTGTCACACAAGCTAGTCTGTCAGCAGAGAGGTTTGACCTGAGACATCCTTGTCCCACCCAGAGCAGGGAATTAGCAGCAATTATTGACACAACAAATGAAGAGACCCTTCACCAATATAATTCCTAAACAACTATAATAATAATTTCTAACTCCCCAAAAGAATTTGCCTTTAGTGAGTCTAAAACATCTCGTGCCTCTCAGGTTGACAGGCTGTAAGCAATCACATGTGGCTGGACAAACCTATACAAGTGGGCTACATAATCTTCAGAGGAGTCCATAAGCTGAAACACTCTTGTCATGCCCAAGAATTTTTATTGCCTTGGAGCTGGACGTTTACTCCTTCTCCGAGAGAAACGGTTAAGGGGGAGAGGCCCCCGTAAAGTCAGAGGTGTAGGTGAGCATAAAACAGACTTTGGTTTTGGGGTCAGATGCTCGGGAACAGGGGGTTGCCTGAGGCTTGATCATGCCTTTGCATATGCCAAGCCTACTTCCTCATGACATTTGCCATGGGCGGAATTCCTCATGCTGGCCCCCGGCATCGGGGAACATCTTGAGTTGCAGCAAGGGTGTGAAGGACCCTTTGGAAGTTCCAGAGGTTAGGTGTGATTAGCCTCAAGACGACTCAGTGGAAATGGGTCTCATCTCGCCTGGAGTGGACAACCTCCTTGATTTTCTCGAGTTGAGGCAGGTGTTCTCGACTTACGACGGAGACCTCAGGGACCCGCTCTGGTGGCTTGAGGAAAGTCCAGTCCCCATGGGAGTTGCTAAGGGGCCTCTCGGGATCCCTCTTCCGTCGATTCCGGGGCGTAAGACCTTTTGTGGAGTCGGGCAGGAACCTGATGATTCCTCTCCAGTGCTGACATGGATCGTGGGATACTTCTGGAGTTTCCCCAGGGTAGAGAGCCCTCGGCTCGAGTGCGGGCATGCACGTTCGCTTTCCTCCCGAGCTGAAGCTGCTGTGTCACACTTCCCCTCACGTCGATCAAGTGATCTGCGGTTTTCCCTCGAGGCTTTCCCACGGGGCTTTCCCAAGAGGCTTTCCCACAGGGCTGTCCCATGTGACACCGTGGTGTGAGCCAATCCTCGGCGTGAAAGTCGAGGCAGTGCAGGAAAAACAGGTTCCTCTGGAATGAACTGGGACATCTGTAGTAGTCTGGGAATGGTGGCACGACCCTGGAGTACCTCTCGCCTTTCCTGAGGAGAGCGCCTCCTCTTGAGATGCGACGGGAACGTCGGGAATTCTTTCCCGACCAAGCAGGGAAAGGATCCCTCATCTCGAACTACGAGGTGGAAACGGGGCTCCTCTGGATGTGGGCGGGACCCTCGGGCTTCCTCTCGAGTGGAGACGGGTATGTCGGGGAACTTCTTGAGTTGAAGTAAGGGTGTGAAGGACCCTTTGGAAGTTCCAGATGTTAGGTGTGATTAGCCTCGAGACGCCTCAGGGAAAATAGGCCTCATCTCGCCTGGAGGGGAGAACCTCCTGGATTTTCTCGAGTTGCGGCAGGTGCTCTTGACTTACGATGGAAACTTCAGGGACCCGCTGTGGTGGCCTCAGGAAAGGGCAGTTCCCATGCGAGTTGCTAGGGGGCCTCTCGGGATTCCTCTCCTGCTGATGCCGGGGCCTAACACCTTGTGTGGAGTCGGGGAGGGAAAGTGAGGTTTCCTCTCCAGAGTTGACATGGATCTTGGAGTACTTCTGGAGTCTCCCCAGGGGACTCAGTCCTCGTCTCGTGTGGGGGCATGCACTTGCGCTTTCCTCCCCAGCGGTAGCAGCAGTTCACGCTTCCCATTGCAGAGATCAAGGGATCTGTGGCTTTACCTCGAGGCTTTCCCACGAGGCTTTCCCACAGGGCTGTCCCACGTGCCACCGTCGTGTGAGTCGATCCTCGGCGAGAAACTCGTGGCAGTGCAGGGAAAACAGGTTCCTCTGGAATGGACTGAGACATCTGGGGGACTCTTGGAATGGTGGCACGACCCTGGAGTTCCTATCCCCTATCCAGTGGAGAGCACCTCCTCTTGAGATGCGACGGGAACGCCGGGAATTCTTTCCCGACTAAACAAGGATAGGATCCCATATCTCGAGCTACAAGGCCGAAACGGGCCTCCTCTTCATGTTTGCAGGACCATATTGCTTCCTCTCGAGTGGAGAAGAGTATGCAGGCGAACTTCTTGAGTTGCATCAACGGTGTGAAGGACCCTTTGGAAGTTCCAGAGGTTAGGTGTGAATAGCCTCGAGACGCCTCAGCAGAAATGGGACTCATCTCGCCTGGAGGGGAGAACCTCCTTCATTGTCTCAAGTTGAGGCAGGTGCTCTCTACGTACGACAGGGACCTCAGGGACCCGCTCTGGTGGCCTCAGGAAAGGCCAGTCCCCATGGGAGTTGCTCGGGGGCCTCTCGGGATTCCTCTCCCATCGATGCCGGAGCCTAAGACCTTGTGTGGAGTCGGGGCTAGAACCTGAGGATTCCTCTCCAGTGCTGACATGGAACTTGGGATACTTCTGCAGTTTCCCCACCAGGCGAGATGAGGCCCATTTCTACTGAGGAGTCTCGAGGAAAAGCACACCTAAACTCTGGAACTTCCAAAGGGTCCTTCACGCCCTTGCTGCAACTCAACAAGTTCCCCGACATACCCATCTCCACTCGAAAGGAAGCACAAGGGTCCCGCGCACATCCAGAGGAGCCCCATTTCCGCCTCGGAGCTCTATAGGAGGGATCCTTTCCCTGCTTGTTCGGGAAAGAATTCCCGGTGTTCCCGTCACATCTCAAGAGGAGGTGCTCTCCACAGGAAAGGCGAGAGAAACTCCAGGGTCGAGATACATTTCCAAGTGTGCCCCAGATATCTCAGTCCATTCCAGGGAAACCTGTTTTCCCTGCACTGCCTTGACTTGCACGCCGAGGATCGACTCACACCACGGTGGCACGTGGGACAGCCCTGTGGGAAAGCCTCGTGGGAAAGCCTCTTGGGAAATTCTCGAGGGAATGCCACAGATCCCTTGTTCCACTCGAAGGGAAGCGTGACACTGCTGCTAAAGCTCGGGAGGAAAGGGCACGTGCATGCCCCCACTCGAGACGAGGACTGACTCCCCTGGGGAGACTCCAGAAGTACCCCAAGATCCATGTCAGCACTGTAGAGGAATCCTCAGGTTCCGGCACCGACAACACACAAGGTCTTAGGCCCTGGCATCGACGGGAGAGAAATCCTGAGAGGCCCCCTAGCAACTCGCATGGGGACTGGACTATCCTGAGGCCACCAGGCCGGGTCCCTGAGGTGCACATCATAAGTCGAGAGCACCTGCCACAACTCGAGAAAATCCAGGAGGTTCTCACTTCCAGGCGAGATGAGGCCCATTTCCGCTGAGGCGTCTCGAGGCTATTCACACCAACCTCTGGAACTTCCAAAGGGTACATCACACCCTTGCTGCAACTCAAGAAGTTCCCCGACATACCCGTCTTCACTCGAGAGGAAGCACGAGAGTCCCATCCACATCCAGAGGAACCCCGTTTCCGCCTCCTAGCTCGAGAGGAGGGATCCTTTCCCCGCGTTGTCGGCAAAGAATTCCGGCGATTCCGTTGCATCTCAAGAGGAGGCGCTCTTCACAGGAAAGGCGAGAGGATCTCCAGGGTCGTGCCACTATTGCCAGAGTCCCCCAGATGTCTCAGTCCATTCCAGGGAAATCTGTTTTCCCTGCACTGCCTCGACTTTCAAGCCGAGGATCGACTCACACGACGGTGGCACGTGGGACAGCCCTGTGGGATAGCCTCGTGGGAAAGCCTCGTGGGAAAGCCTCGAGGGAAAGCCACAGATCCCTTGATCCACGCAAAGGGAAGCGCGACACTGCTGCTACAGCTCGGGAGGAAACAGCACGTGCATACCCCCACTCGAGACGAGGACTGACTCCCCTGGGGAGACTCCAGAATTACCCCAAGATCCATGTCTGCACTGGAGAGGAATCCTCAGGTTCCAGCACTGACTCCACACAAGGTCTTAGGCCCCGGCATCGACGGGAGAGGAATCCCGAGACGCCCCCGAGCAACTCGCATGGGGACTGCCCCTTCCTGAGGCCACCAGAGCAGGTCCCTGAGGTCCCCGTCGTAAGTCCAGAGCACCTGCCGCAACTCGAGAAAATGCAGGAGGTTCTGCCCTCCAGGCGAGATGAGGCCCATTTCCGCTGAGGCGTCTCGAGGATAATCACATCTAACATTTGGAAGTTCCAAAGGGTCCTTCACACCCTTGCTGCAACTCAAGAAGTTCCCCCGAAATACCCGTCTCCACTTGAGAGGAAGCACGCGAGTCCCGCCCACATCCAGAGGAGCCCCGTTTCCGCCTCCTAGCTCGAGAGGAGGGACCCTTTCCCTGCGTGGTTGAAAAAGAATTCTGGGCGTTCCCGTCGCATCCCAAGAGGAGGCACTCTCGACAGGAAAGGCGAGACGAACTCCAGGGTCGTGCCACCATTCCCAGAGTGCCCCAGATGTCTCAGTCCATTCCAGGGAAACCTGTTTTCCCTGCACTGCCTCGACTTTCAAGCCGAGGATTGACTCACACCAAGGTGGCACGTGGGACAGCTCTGTGGGAAAGCCTCGTGGGAAAGCCTCGTGGGAAAGCCTCGTGAGAAAGCCTCGTGGGAAAGCCTCGAGGGAAAGCCACAGATCCCTTGATCCACGGGAAGGGAAGCGCGACACTGCTGCTACAGCTCGGGAGGAAAGCGCACGTGCATGTCCCCACTCGAGACGAGGAATGACGCCCCTTGGGAGCCTCCAGAAGTGCCCCAAGATCCATGTGAGCACTGGAGAGGAATCCTCTGGTTCCGACACCGACTCCACACAAGATCTTAGGCCCCAGCATCGACGGGAGAGGAATCCCGAGACGCCCCCGAGCAACTCGCATGGGGACTGGCCTTTCCTGAGGCCACCAGAGCGGGTCCCTGAGGTCCCCGTCTTAAGTCGAGAGCACCTGCCACAACTCGAGAACATCCAGTAGGTTCTCTACTCCAGGCGAGGTGAGGCCCATTTCTGCTGAGGCGTCTCGAGGTTAATCACATCTAACCTCTGGAACTTCCAAAGGGTTCTTCACACCCTTGCTGCAACTCAAGAAGTTCCCCGACATACCCGTCTCCACTCGAGAGGCAGCACGAGAGTTCTGCCCACATCCAGAGGAGCCCCGTGTCCGCCTCCTAGCTTGAGAGGAGGGATCCTTTCCCTGCGTGGTCGGGAAAGAATTCCCGGCGTTCCTGTCGCATCTCAAGAGGAGGCGCTCTCCACAGGAAAGGCGAGAGGAACTCCAGGGTCGTGCCACCATTCCCAGAGACAACCAGATGTCTCAGTCCATTCCAGGGAAACATGTTTTCCCTGCTCTGCCTCGAGTTTCAACCCGAGGATCGACTCACACCACGGTGGCACGTGGGACAGCCCTGTGGGAAAGCCTCGTGGGAAAGCCTCGTGGGAAAGCCTCGAGGGAAAGCCCATGATCCCTTGAACCACGCGAAGGAAGGCGTGACACTGCTGCTACAGCTTGGAAGGAAAACGCACGTGCATGCCCCCACTCGAGACGAGGACTGACTCCCCTGGGGAGACTCCAGAAATACACCAAGATCCATGTCTGCACTGGAGAGGAAACCTCAGGTTCCGGCACCGACTCCCCACAAGGTCTTAGGCCCCGGCATTGACGGAAGAGGAATGCCGAGAGGCCCCCGAGCAACTCGCATGGGGACTGGCCTTTACTGAGGCCACCAGAACTGGTCCCTGAGGTCCCCGTCGTAAGTCGAGAGCACCTGCTGCAACTCGAGAAAATCCAGGAAGTTCTCCCCTCCAGGCGAGATGAGGCCCGATTCCGCTGAGGCGTCTCGAGGCTAATCACACCTAACCTCTGGAACTTCCAAAGGGTCCTTCACACCCTTGCTGCAACTCAAGAAGTTCCCCGAAATACCCGTCTCCACTCGAGAGGAAGCACGAGAGTCCCGCCCACATCCTGAGGAGCCCCGTTTCCGCCTCGTAGCTCGAGAGAAGGGATCCTTTCCCTGCGTGGTCGGGAAAGAATTCCCGGCGTTCCGGTCGCAGCTCAAGAGGAGGCGCTCTCCACAGGATAGGCGAGAGGAACTCCAGGGTCGTGCCCTCGTTCCCAGAGTCCCCCAGATGTCTCAGTCCATTCCAGAGAAAACTCTTTTCCCTGCACTGCCTCGACTTTCAAGCCGAGGATCGACTCACACCACAGTGTCACGTGGGACAGCCCCGTGGGAAAGCCTCGTGGGAAAGCCTCGACGGAAAGCCTCGAGGGAAAGCCACAGATCCCTTGATCCACGCGAAGGAAAGAGTGACCCTGATGCTACAGCTTGGGAGGAAAACGCACGTGCATGCTCCCAATCGAGACGAGGACTGACTCCCCTGGGGAGACTCCAGAAGTACCCCAAGATCCATGTCAGCACTTGAGAGGAATCCTCAGGTTCCGGCACCGACTCCACACAAGGTCTTAGGCCCTGATATCAAAGGGAGAGGAATCCCGAGAGGCCCCCGAGAAACTCGCATGGGGCCTGGCCTTTCCTGAGGCCAGCAGAGCGGGTCCCTGAGGTCCCCGTCGTAAGTTGAGAGCACCTGCCGCAACTCGAGAAAATGCAGGAGGTTCTCCCCTCCAGGCGAGATGAGGCCCATTACCGCTGAGGCGTCTCGAGGCTAATCGCACCTAACCTCTGGAACTTCCAAAGGGTCCTTCACACCCTTGCTGCAACTCAAGAAGTTCCCCGACATACCCGTCTCCACTCGAGAGGCAGCACGAGAGTTCTGCCCACATCCAGAGGAGCCCCGTGTCCGCCTCCTAGCTCGAGGGGAGGGGTCCTTTCCCTGCGTGGTCGGGAAAGACTTCCCGGCGTTCCCGTCGCATCTCAAGAGGAGGCGCTCTCCACAGGAAAGGCGAGAGGAACTCCAGGGTCGTGCCACCATTCCCAGAGACAACCAGATGTCTCAGTCCATTCCAGGGAAACATGTTTTCCCTGCTCTGCCTCGAGTTTCAACCCGAGGATCGACTCACACCACGGTGGCACGTGGGACAGCCCTGTGGGAAAGCCTCGTGGGAAAGCCTCGTGGGAAAGCCTCGAGGGAAAGCCCATGATCCCTTGAACCACGCGAAGGAAGGCGTGACACTGCTGCTACAGCTTGGAAGGAAAACGCACGTGCATGCCCCCACTCGAGACGAGGACTGACTCCCCTGGGGAGACTCCAGAAATACACCAAGATCCATGTCTGCACTGGAGAGGAAACCTCAGGTTCCGGCACCGACTCCCCACAAGGTCTTAGGCCCCGGCATTGACGGAAGAGGAATGCCGAGAGGCCCCCGAGCAACTCGCATGGGGACTGGCCTTTACTGAGGCCACCAGAACTGGTCCCTGAGGTCCCCGTCGTAAGTCGAGAGCACCTGCTGCAACTCGAGAAAATCCAGGAAGTTCTCCCCTCCAGGCGAGATGAGGCCCGATTCCGCTGAGGCGTCTCGAGGCTAATCACACCTAACCTCTGGAACTTCCAAAGGGTCCTTCACACCCTTGCTGCAACTCAAGAAGTTCCCCGAAATACCCGTCTCCACTCGAGAGGAAGCACGAGAGTCCCGCCCACATCCTGAGGAGCCCCGTTTCCGCCTCGTAGCTCGAGAGAAGGGATCCTTTCCCTGCGTGGTCGGGAAAGAATTCCCGGCGTTCCGGTCGCAGCTCAAGAGGAGGCGCTCTCCACAGGATAGGCGAGAGGAACTCCAGGGTCGTGCCCTCGTTCCCAGAGTCCCCCAGATGTCTCAGTCCATTCCAGAGAAAACTCTTTTCCCTGCACTGCCTCGACTTTCAAGCCGAGGATCGACTCACACCACAGTGTCACGTGGGACAGCCCCGTGGGAAAGCCTCGTGGGAAAGCCTCGACGGAAAGCCTCGAGGGAAAGCCACAGATCCCTTGATCCACGCGAAGGAAAGAGTGACCCTGATGCTACAGCTTGGGAGGAAAACGCACGTGCATGCTCCCAATCGAGACGAGGACTGACTCCCCTGGGGAGACTCCAGAAGTACCCCAAGATCCATGTCAGCACTTGAGAGGAATCCTCAGGTTCCGGCACCGACTCCACACAAGGTCTTAGGCCCTGATATCAAAGGGAGAGGAATCCCGAGAGGCCCCGAGAAACTCGCATGGGGCCTGGCCTTTCCTGAGGCCAGCAGAGCGGGTCCCTGAGGTCCCCGTCGTAAGTTGAGAGCACCTGCCGCAACTCGAGAAAATGCAGGAGGTTCTCCCCTCCAGGCGAGATGAGGCCCATTACCGCTGAGGCGTCTCGAGGCTAATCGCACCTAACCTCTGGAACTTCCAAAGGGTCCTTCACACCCTTGCTTCAACTCAAGAAGTTCCCGACATACCCGTCTCCCCTCGAGAGGAAGCACGAGAGTCCCGCCCACATCCATGTGAGCCCCATTTCCGCCTCCTAGCTCGAGGGGAGGGGTCCTTTCCCTGCGTGGTCGGGAAAGACTTCCCGGCGTTCCCGTCGCATCTCAAGAGGAGGCGCTCTCCACAGGAAAGGCGAGAGGAACTCCAGGGTCGTGCCACCATTCCCAGAGACACCCAGATGTCTCAGTCCATTCCAGGGAAACCTGTTTTCCCTGCACTGCCTCGACTTTCAAGCCGAGGATCGACTCACACGACGGTGGCACGTGGGACAGCCCTGTGGGATAGCCTCGTGGGAAAGCCTCGTGGGAAAGCCTCGAGGGAAAGCCACAGATCCCTTGATCCACGCAAAGGGAAGCGCGACACTGCTGCTACAGCTCGGGAGGAAACAGCACGTGCATACCCCCACTCGAGACGAGGACTGACTCCCCTGGGGAGACTCCAGAATTACCCCAAGATCCATGTCTGCACTGGAGAGGAATCCTCAGGTTCCGGCACTGACTCCACACAAGGTCTTAGGCCCCGGCATCGACGGGAGAGGAATCCCGAGAGGCCCCCGAACAACTCGCATGGGGACTGGCCTTTCCTGAGGCCACCAGAGCAGGTCCCTGAGGTCCCCGTCGTAAGTCCAGAGCACCTGCCGCAACTCGAGAAAATGCAGGAGGTTCTGCCCTCCAGGCGAGATGAGGCCCATTTCCGCTGAGGCGTCTTGAGGCTAATCACACCTAACGTCTGGAACTTCCAAAGGGTCCTTCACATCCTTGCTGCAACTCAAGAAGTTCCCCGACATACCCGTCTCCACTCAAGAGGAAGCACGAGAGTCCCGCCCACATCCAGAAGAGCTCCGTTTCCGCCTCCTAGCTCGAGAGGAGGGATCCTTTCCCTGCGTGGTCGGGAAAGAATTCCCGGCGTTCCCGTCGCATCTCAAGAGGAGGCGCTCTCCACAGGAAAGGCGAGAGGAACTCCAGGGTCATGCCACCATTCCCAGAGTCCCCCAAATGTCTCAGTCCATTCCAGGGAAACCTGTTTTCCCTGCACTGCCTCGACTTTCAAGCCGAGGATCGACTCACACCACGGTGGCACGTGGGACAGCCCTTGCGAAAGCCTCCTGGGAAAGCCTCGAGGGAAAGCCACAGATCCGTTAATCCAAGTGAGTGTTAACAGGAGGTTTTCACCTCCTAGCGAATTCAGATTTGGGCCCTGACTCAACACAAGGTCTTAGGCCTCGGCGTCGTCTGGAGAGTAATCCCGAAATTCAGCTGATGTGTAAGAGTCCCTCATTCCCCGCAAAGATGCGGAAAAAGGGAACATCTAAATGTGAGTGAGACCGTAGCTTTTGCTCCCGAGTGGAGACGTTCCTGTGGGAAATTCTTGAGTTCTACAAGGGTTTGAAAGAGTCTTTGGAAATTACAGATATTAGGTGTGATTAGCCTCGAGACGCCTCAGCGGAAAAGGGCCTCATCTCGCCTGGAGGGGAGATCCTCCTGGATTTTGTTGAGTTGAGAGAGGTGCTCTCGAGTTACGAGTGGGACATCAGGGACGAGATCTGTTGGGCTCAATAAAGTCCAGTCCTCATGCAAGTTGCTAGGAGGCCTCTCTGGATTCGTCTCCCATCTATTCCAGGGCCTAAGACCTTGTGTGGGGTCGGGGTCGGAACCTGAGGATTCGTCTCCAGCGCTGACATGGATCTTGGGGTACTTCTGGAGTCTCCCCAGGGGAGTCAGTCCTCGTCTCGAGTGGGAGAATGCACGTGCGCCTTCCTACCAAGCTGTAGCAGCAGTGTCACGCTTCACCTCACGTGAATCAAGGGATCTGTGGCTTTCCCTCGAGGCTTTCCCACGAGGCTTTCCCACGAGGCTTTCCCACAAGGCTTTTCCACAGGGCTGTTCCACGTGCCACCATGGTGTGAGTCGATCCTCGGCATGATAGTCGAGGCAGTGCAGGGAAAACAGTTTCCCCTGGAATGGACTGAGTCATCTGGGGGACTCTTGGAATGGTGGAACGACCCTGGAGTTCCTCTCACCCTTCCTGTGGAGAGCACCTTCTCTTGAGACGTGATGGGAATGCCAGGTATTCTTTCCTGACAAAGTAGGGAAAGGATCCCTCATCTCAAGCTCAGGGTGGAAACGGAGCTCCTCTGCCTGTGGGCGGGCCCCTCCTGCTTCCTCTCGAGTGGAGACGGGTATGTCGGGGAACTTCTTGAGTTGCAGCAAGGGTGTGAAGGACCCTTTGGAAGTTCCAGAGGTGAGGTGTGATTAGGTTCTAGCCCCCTCAGCGGAAATGGGCCTCATCTCGCCTGGAGGGGAGAACCTCCTGGATTTTCTCGAGTTGCGGCAGGTGCTCTCGACTTACGACGGGGACCTCAGGGACCCGCTCTGGTGGCCTCAGGAAAGGCCAGTCCCCATGCGAGTTGTTAGGGGACCACTCGTGATTCCTCTCCCATCGATGCTGGGGCCTAAGACTTGTGTGGATTCGGGGCCAGCACCTGAGGATTCCTCTGCAGTGCTGACATGGATCTTGGGGTACTTCTGGAGTTACTCCAGGGGAGTCAGTCCTCGTCGCCAGTGGAGTCATGCACGAGCTCTTTCCTCCCTAGTTGTAGCCGCAGTGTCACGCTTCCCTTCGCGAGGATCGAGGGATATGTGTCTTTCCCTCGAGGCTTTCCCACGAGGCTTTCCCACGAGGCTTTCCCACAGGGCTGTCCCACGTGCCACCGTGGTGTGAGTCGATCCTCGGCTTGAAAGTCGAGGCAGTGCAGGGAAAACAGGTTCCTCTGGTTTGGACTGATGCTGGGAGCAAGTGTGAGGACTCCCGGCCGTGATAAGGTCATGAGGAAGGAAGCTGACATACGCAAGGTGTGTTCAGACTTCAGGGACCCCTCTGCAAATTCCTATGCATGTACCCCAACAAAAATCTGCCGGCTTTTGTGCTCTGCCTTTCCACTCTTCTCACATTTTCTGGAAATAGTCAATTCCGGGCTTTAGTCTTCTGCATTTGAACGAGTGTTTCAATCCAAAAACCCCTCTGATGGCTTTCTAGCCTGCCTGCAGGACTCGAACTGCTGAGCATGTGATTGTTTGAGGCCTCCTGACTGCAGGAGGCACAGGAAGCTTAAAGCATCCTAGGAATGTAGGGGCATCCGAGGAGTCAAAATCTTTAGAATAGGACTGATTAAAAGTTTCATTTGTTGGGTCAATGCTTGCTGCTAAATTTTCATATCCTTTATTTTTAGATATAGTTGGTATATAAAAAAACAAGTAGCAGACCGGTTATTAGCAACATTAGATCTTTGAGTTAAGTACCTTCTTTGTTATAACCCACTGCACCTTTGTTTTATAGAGATGTAACTTTAATGCTTTAAGGAGATGCAGTTTAAAGAAAAACACTTCAGGAGAAACAAAATTAACATTCATTAAGGAAGAGAGCCAAAAAGTGTTAACAAGCCTCTTGGCCAGATGATAATGTAAATCACCTGAGACGTTTTGTATACAAAATGATGTACAGAAAGAGTCTGGGCAGTGAACGCTACATAATTTTGTGTTACCCATTGATCTCCATGTTTTATCAAAAGTATAAAAGGCTTTCTGAACAATAAAGGATGGGGCCAGTTTCTCAGATCAGTTTCTCGAACTAGTCTCTCTGCCTGGTTTCCTGGGACTCAGGCCCCCCCGTGTCTTTCCTCTCTTTCTTCTTCTCTCCCTTTCCTTCTCTCTGCTCTTTACTTTAACTTCAGGCTGAATCTCCACTAGGGGCGCGGAGGCTCGACAGGTCGACTTACTTGGCCTGGCTGTTAAGACCTGCACGAAAGGGAGCTTAAGTCGAAGCATCCCTTAGATATTCAAGCAGGCGCCGGTGGCCCAACGTAGATGGTGCAAATTCCTTGTCTGGAATTTTATTGGCCTTCCGCGTAAACCAAGCTATTCAGCCCACTTCCTCCACTTAATCTTCTTAATACACTATAGTTTCTTACTCTAATCTTACATTAATAAATAAACAAGTCTTTCCACCTCAACGCCGTCCATCCGTCAAATTCCCTGGATCCAGCGGGGCTGGACCCCGGCAGACTGAGATATCTGGGGGACTCTTGGAATGGTGGGACGACCCTGGAGTTCCTCTCGCCTTTCCTGTGGAGAGCGCCTCCTCTTGAGATGCGACGGGAAGGCCGGGAATTCTTTCCAGAACATGCAGGGAAAGGATCCCTCATCTCGAGCTACGAGGCGGAAACGGGGCTCCTCTGGATGTGGGCGGGACTCTCGTGCTTCCTCTCGAGTGGAGTCAGGTATGTCGGGGAACTTCTTGAGTTGCAGCAAGGGTGTGAAGACCCTTTGGAAGTTCCAGAGGTTAGGTGTGATTAGCCTCGGAACAGCTCAGCGGAAAAGGGCCTCATTTCGCCTGGAGGGGAGAACCTCCTGGATTTTCTCGAGTTGCGGTATGTGCTCTCGAATTACGACGGGGACCTCAGGGACCCGCTCTGGTGGCCTCAGGAAAGGCCAGTCCCCATGCGAGTTGCTCCGGGGCCTCTCGGGATTCCTCTCCCGTCGATGTCGGGGCCTAAGACCTTGAGTGGAGTCGGTGTCGGAACCTGAGGATTCCTCTCCAGTGCTGACATGGATCTTGGGGTACTTCTGGAGCCTCTCCAGGGGAGTCAGTCCTGGTCTCAAGTGGGGGCATGCACGTGCGCTTTCCTCCCGAGCTGTAGCAGCAGTGGCACGCTTCCCTTCGCGTGGATAAATCATCTGTGGCTGTCTGTCAAGGCTTTCCCACGAGGCTTTTCCACGAGGTTTTCCCACAGGGCTGTCCCACGTGCCACCGTGGTGTGAGTCGATCCTCGGCTTGAAAGTCGAGGCAGTGCAGGGAAAACAGGTTTCCCTGGAATGGACTGAGACATTTGGGGGACTCCGGGAATGGTGGCACGACCCTGGAGTTCCTCTCGCCTTTCCTGTGGAGAGCGCCTCCTCTTGAGATGGGACGGGAATGCCGGGAATTCTTTCCCCACCACGCAGGGAAAGGATCCCTCCTCTCGAGCTAGGAGGCGGAAAAGGGGCTCCTCTGGATGTGGGCGGGACTCTCGTGCTTCCTCTCGAGTGGGGACGGGTATGTCGGGGAACTTCTTGAGTTGCATCAAGGGTGTGAAGGACCCTTTGGAAGTTCCAGAGGTTAGGTGTGATTAGCCTCGAGAAGCCTCAGCGGAAATGGGCCTCATCTCGCCTGGAGGGGAGAACCTCCTGGATTTTCTGGAGTTGCGGCAAGTGCTCTCGACTTACAACGGGGACGTCAGGGACCCGCTCTGGTGGCCTCAGGTAACGCCTCGGGATTCCTCTCCCGTCGATGCCGGGGCCTAAGATCTTGTGTGTAGTCGGTGCCGGAAGGTGAGGATTCCTCTCCAGTGCTGACATGAATCTTGCGGTACTTCTGGAGTCTCCCCAGGGGAGTCAGTCCTCGTCTCGAGTGGGGGCATGCACGTGCGCTTTCCTCCCGAGCTGTAGCAGCAGTGTCATGCTTCCCTTCCCGTGGATCAAGGGATCTGTGGCTTTCCCTCGAGGCTTTCCCACGAGGCTTTCCCACGAGGCTTTCCCACATAGCTGTCCCACGTGTCAACGTGGTGTGAATAGATCCTCGGCTTGAAAGTCGAGGCAGTGCAGGGAAAACAGGTTTCCCCGGAATGGACTGAGACATCTGGGGGACTCTGGGAATGGTGGCACGACCCTGGAGTTCCTCTCGATTTTTATGTGGAGAGCGGCCTCCTCTTGAGTTGCGACGGGAACGCCGGGAATTCTTTCCCGACCACGCAGGGAAAAGATCCCTCCTCTCGAACTAAGAGGCGGAAACGGGGCTCCTCTTGATGTGGGCGGGACTCTCTTGCTTCCTCTCGTGTGGAGACGGGTATGTCGGGGAACTTCTTGAGTTGCAGCAAGGGTGTGATGGACCCTTTGGAAGTTCCAGAATTTAGGTGTGATTAGCGTCGAGACGCCTCCGCAGACATGGGCCTCATCTCACCTGGAGGGGAGAACCTCCTGGATTTTCTCGAGTTGCAGCAGGTTCTCTCGACTTATGAGGGGACCTCAGGGACCCGCTCTGGTGGCCTCAGGAAAGGCCAGTCCCCATGCGAGTTGCTCGGGGGTCTCTCGGGATTCCTCTCCCGTCGATGCCGGGGCCTAAGACCTTGTGTGGAGACGGTGACGGAACCTGAGGATTCCTCCCCAGTGCTGACATGGATCTTGGGGTACTTCTGGAGTCTCCCCAGGGGAGTCAGTCCTCATCTCGAGTCGGGGCATGCACGTGCGCTTTCCTCCCGAGCTGTATCAGCATTGTCACGCTTCCCTTCTCGAGGATCAAGGGATCTGTGGCTTTCCCTCGAGGCTTTCCCACGAGGCTTTCCCACGAAGCTTTCCCACAGGGCTTTCCCACGTGCCACCGTGGTGTGAGTCGATCCTCGGCTTGAAAGTCGAGGCAGTGCAGGGAAAACAGGTTTCCCTGGAATGGACTGAGATATCTGGGGGACTCTGGGAAAGGTGCCACGACCCTGGAGTTCCTCTCGCCATTCCTCTGGAGAGGGACTCCTCTTGAGATGTGACGTAAACGACGGGAATTCTTTCCCGACCACGCAGGGAAAGGATCCCTCCTCTCGAGCTAGGAGGCGGAAACGGGGCTCCTCTGGATGTGGGAAGAACTCTCCTGCTTCCTCTTGAGTGGAGACGGGTATGTCGGGGAACTTCTTGAGTTGCAGCAAGGGTGTGAAGGACCCTTTGGAAGTTCCAGAATTTAGGTGTGATTAGCCTCGAGACGCCTCAGCGGAAATGGGGCCTCATTTCGCCTGGAGGGGAGAACGTCCTGGATTTTCTCGAGTTGCAGCGGGTGCTCTCGACTTACGATGGAGACCTCAGGGACCCGCTCTGGTGGCCTCAGGTAAGACCAGTCCCCATGCGAGTTGCTCGGGGCCTCTCGGGATTCCTCACCCATCGATGCCGGGGCCTAAGATCTTTTGTGGAGTCGGTGCCGGAACCTGAGGATTCCTCTCCAGTGCTGACATGGATCTTGGGGTACTTCTGGAGTCTCCCCAGGGGAGTCAGTCCTCGTCTCGAGTGGGGGCATGCACGTGCGCTTTCCTCCCGAGCTGTAGCAGCAGTGTCACGCTTCCACAGGCGTCGATCAAGGGATCTGTGGCTGTCGCTTAAGGCTTTCCCACGAGGATTTCCCACGAGGCTTTTCCCACAGCGATGTCCCAGGTGCCACCGTGGTGTGAGTCGAACCTCGGCTTGAAAGTCAATGCCAGTGCAGGGAAAACAGGTTTCCCTGGAATGGACTGAGACATCAGGGGGACTCTGGGAATGGTGGCACGAACCTGGAGTTCCTCTCGCCATTCCTCTGGAGAGGGACTCCTCTTGAGATGCGAGGGAAACGCTGGAAATCTTTCCCGATCACGCAGGGAAAGGATCCCTCTTCTCGAGCTTAGAAGGAGGAAAGGGGTTCCTCTGGATGTGAGCGCACTCTCGTGCTTCCTCTCCAGTGGAGACGGGTATGTCAGGGAACTTCTTGAGTTGTAGCAAGGGTATGAAGGACCCTTTGGAAGTTCCAGAGGTAAGGTGTGATTAGCCTCGAGACGCCTCAGCGGAAATGGGCCTCATCTCGCTGGAGGGGAGAATCTCCTGGATTTTCTCGAGTTGCGGCAGGTGCTCTCGACTTACAACGGGGACCTCAGCGACCCGCTCTGGTGGCCTCAGGAAAGGCCAGTCCCCAAGCGAGTTGCTCGGGAGCATCTCTGGATTCCTCTCCCTTCGATGTTGGGGCCTAAGATCTTGTGTAGTCGGTGCCGGAACCTGAGGATTCCTCTCCAGTGCTGACATGGATCTTGGGGTTCTTGTGGAGTCTCCCCAGGGGAGTCAGTCCTCTTCTCGAGGGGGGCACGCACGGTGCACTTAACTCCCGAGCTGTAGCAGCAGTGTCGCTTTTCCCTTCGCGTGGATCAAGGGATCTGTGGCTTTCCCTCGAGGCTTTCCCACCAGGCTTTCCCACAGGGCTGTCCCACGTGCCACCGTGGTGTGAGTCGATCCTCGGCTAGAATGTCGAGGCAGTGCAGGGAAAACAGGTTTCCCTGGAATAGACTGAGACATCTGGGGGACTCTAGGAATGGTGGCACGACCCTGGAGTTCCTCTCGCCTTTCCTGTGGAGAGTGCCTCCTCTTGAGATGCGACCGGAACACCGGGAATTCTTTTCCCGACCACGCAGGGAAAGGATTCCCTCCTCTCTAGCTAGGAGGCGGAAACGGGGCTCCTCTGGATGTGGGCGGGACTCTCGTGCTTCCTCTCGAGTGGAGACGGGTATGTCGGGGAACTTTTTTGAGTTTGCCAGCAAGGGTTGTGAAGGACCCTTTGGAAGATCCAGAGGTTAGATGTGATTAGCCTCGAGACGTCTGAGCGGAAATGGGCCTCATCTCGCCTGGATGGGAGAACGTCCTGGATTTTCTCGAGTTGGCAGCAAGTGCTCTCGACTTACGACGGGAACCTCAGGGACCCGCTCTGGTGGCCTCGGGAAAGTCCAGTCCCCATGCGAGTTGCTCGGGGCCTCTCGGGATTCTACTCCCGTCGATACCGGGGCCTAAGATCTTGTGTGAAGTTGGTGCCGGAACCTGAGGATTCCTCTCCAGTGCTGACATGCATCTTTTGGTACGTCTAGAGTCTCCCCAGGGGAGTCAGTCCTCGTCTCGAATGGGGGCATGCACGTGCGCTTTCCTCCCGAGCTCTAGCAGCAGTGTCACCCTTCCTTCACGTGATCAAGGATCAGGGCTTTCCCTCGAGGGCTTTCCCACGAGGTTTTCCCACAGGGCTGTCCCACGTGCCACCGTGGGTGTGAGCGATCCTCGGCTTGAAAGTCGAGGCAGTGCAGGAAAACAGGTTTCCCTGGAATGGACTGAGACATCTGGGGGACTCTGGGAATGGTGGCACGACCCTGGAGTTCCTCTCGCCTTTCCTGTGGAGAGCGCCTCCTCTTGAGATGCGTCAGCGGAATGCGGCGACCCATTCTTACCCGACCACGCACGCGGAAGGATCCCTCCTCTCAAGCTAGGAGGCGGAAACGGGGGGCTCCTCTGGATGGTGGGCGCGAGACTCTCGTGCTCTCTACGCGTGGGAGAACTTTGTGGGGGAGGATAGT